>NW_019950075.1:0-9142 GCF_002910315.2 Salvelinus sp. IW2-2015 | reverse complement strand
TCCCCAATAGTTTATATTTTAAAGAAATATGTTTATTTTCAGATTTCTATATGACTTTTCCATTTCGATGTCTGTATCAAGATATTTCTTTGAAAAAAGTAGCGGTTGTAGAAAACTTTCAGCAGGACATAATTAATATTGAAAAATGCCTTTCTTTAATTTTGTCAAATTGGAAGAAAGCATAAAATACATTAATAAATTAAATCATATGTGTATGATTTTCATTTTGGCATTGCATTTTAATACATTGTTAGATTTAGGAGGATAATAGCTCATTATTAAGTAACCAATAAAGTGTTAAACAAATCAAAATATATTTTATATTTGAGATTCTTCAAAGTAGCCACCCTTTGCCTTGATGACAGTTTGCATACTCTTGGCATTCTCTCAACCAGCTTCATGYGGTAGTCACCTGGAATGCATTTCAATTAACAGGTGTGCCTTGATTGTGGAATTTCTTTCCTTCTTAATGCCTTTGAGCCAATCAGTTGTGTTGTGACAAGGTAGAGGTGGTAAATAGAAGATAGACCTACAGTTGAAGTCGGAAGTTTACATATACTTAGTTTGGAGTCATTAAAACTCGTTTTTCAACCACTCCACAAATGTCTTGTTAACAAACTATAGTTTTGGCAAGTCGGTTAGGACATCTACTTTGTGCATGACACAAGTAATTTTTCCAACAATTGTTTACAGACAGACTATTTCACTCATAATTCACTGTATCACAATTCCAGAGGGTCAGAAGAAAACATACAATAAGTTGACTGTGCCTTTAAACAGCTTGGAAAATTCCAGAAAATTATGTCATGGCTTTAGAAGCTTCTGATAGGCTAATTGACATAATATGAGTCAATTGGAGGTGTACACCTGCGGATGTATTTCAAGGCCTACCTTCAAACTCAGTGCCTCTTTGCTTGACATCATGGGAAAATCTAAAGAAATCAGCCAAGACCTCAGAAAATGGTAGACCTCCACAAGTCTGGTTCATCCTTGGGAGCAATTTCCAAACGCCTGAAGGTACCACGTTCATCTGTACAAACAATAGTACGCAAGTATAAACACTATGGGACCACGCAGCCGTCATACCGCTCAGGAAGGAGACGCGTTCTGTCTCCTAGAGATAAACGTACTTTGGTGCGAAAAGCGCAAATCAATCCCAGAACAACAGCAAAGGACCATGTGAAGATGCTGGAGGAAACAGGTACAAAAGTTTCTATATCCACAGTAAAACGAGTCCTATATCGACATAACCTGAAAGGCCGCTCAGCAAGGAAGAAGCCACTGCTCCAAAACCGCCATAAAAAAGCCAGACTACGTTTTGCAACTGCACATGGGGACAAAGATCATACTTTTTGGAGAAGTGTCCTCTGGTCTGATGAAACAAAAATAGAACTGTTTGGCCATAATGACCATCATTATGTTTGGAGGAAAAAGGGGGAAGCTTGCAAGCCGAAGAACACCATTCCAACCGTGAAGCACGGGGTGGCAGCATCATGTTGGGGTGGTGCTTTGCTGCAGAGGGACTGGTGCACCTCACAAAATAGATGGCATCATGAGGGAGGAAAATTATGTGGATATATTGAAGCAATATCTCAAGACATCAGTCAGGAAGTTAAAGCTTGATCGCAAATGGGTCTTCCAAATGGACAATGACCCCAAGCATACTTCCAAAGTTGTGGCAAAATGGCTTAAGGACAACAAAGTCAAGGTACTGGAGTTGCCATCACAAAGCCCTGACCTCAATCCTATAGAAATTTTGTGGGCAGAACTGAAAAAGCTTAAAAAAGCGTGTGCAAGCAAGGAGGCCTACAAACCTGACTCAGTTACACCAGCTCTGTCAGGAGGAATGGGCCAAAATTCACCCAACTTATTTTGGGAAGCTTCTGGAAGGCTACCCAAAACGTTTGACCCAAGTTAAACAATTTAAAGGCAATGCTACCAAATGCTAATTGAGTGTATGTAAACTTCTGACCCACTGGGAATGTGATGAAAGAAATAAAAGCTGAAATAAATCATTCTCTCTGCTATTATTCTGACATTTCACATTCTTAAAATAAAGTGGTAATCCTAACTGACCTAAAACAGGAAACTTTTACTGGGATTAAATGTCAGGAATTGTGAAAAACTGAGTTAAAATGTATTTGGCAAAGGTGTATGTAAACTTCCAACTTCAACTGTATATATATTTGTGTACCTTTATTTAACTAGGCACGTCAGTTAAGAAAAAATTCTTATTTACAATGATGCCTACCAAAAGACAAAAGGCAAAAGGCCTCCTGTGAGGACGGGGGCCGGGATAAAAAAAAAAAAAATAGGACAAAACACAAATCACGACAAGAAAGACACCACAACACTACGTAAAGAGAGATCTAAGACAACAACATAGCATGGCAGCAACACATGACAACACAGCATGGTAGCAACACAACATGACAACAACATGGTAGCAACACAACATTGCAGAATTAAAACATGGTAGCAGCCCAAAACATGGTACAAACATTATTGGTCACCGACAACAGCACAAAGGCAAGAAGGTAGAGACAACAATACATCACGCGAAACAGCCACAATTGTCAGTAAGAGTGTCCATGATTGAGTCTTTGAATGTACAGATGGAGATTAAACTGTCCAGTTTGAGTGTTTTTTGAAGCTTGTTTCAGTCGCTAGCTGCAGCAAACTCAAAAGAGGAGCGACCCAGGGATGTGTGTGCTTTGTGGCCCTTTAACAGAATCTGACTGGCAGAACGGGTGTTGTATGTGGAGGATTAGGGCTGCAGTAGACATCTCAGATAGGGGGGAGTGAGGCCTAAGGGGGTTTTATAAATAAGAATCAACCAGTGGGTCTTGCGACTGGTATACAGAGATCACCAGTTTACAGAGGAGTATAGAGTGCAGTGATGTGTCCTATAAGGAGCATTGGTGACAGATCTGATGGCCAAATGGTAGAGAACATCTAGCCGCTCGAGAGCACCCTTACCTGTCGATATTAAATAGGATAAATATATGTAGCCTCAGAAACAAAATTCATGAGATTAGCTAATCTTAGATCATATTAATGTATTAGCCATTTCTGAGAAATTAATTGATTGAAGAGAAACACACGGCTCTGCAAAGATCTGTCAATGACAATAGCCTATTCAATGAATTGATTAAAACTAACCAAGAGCTCAAAGAAAAGCTGTCTACAGAAATAAAGGAGCATAAAATCAAGATATTCAGCCAAGACAAAAAAGACATGGCCTTCTGGAGAAACCCTGACACAAGAGGTCCTGCTCCTCCTCTCCATGACCGACACAGGAGGGAGGCCGCTTCCCTCTATCCACTCCCGTCTGACTAACGCTCTACAACCAGTGCCTCATCCGCTTCCAGTGGCAGTTTTTTATCTGACGAGAGACTGGGCCGACACAAGCGCAGAGATGGCAGCGGACAGGCATACCACGAGATGCCATACCGGAAAGGGTAAGACAAAACAACTACCATAGACAGAGGAGACCGTTCACACGGTCCCAGAAGCCACGGGACTGAGTTTCAAATGTATCAAGCAATATATTTGTTAGATCTACAATCCTATACGTCAGTCCTGACCCGCCCTGCTGATAAGGGTGGATCGGTTGTGTACTCTTGGATAGGACAGTCTATGTAAATGTATCATAGACAACTGCTTGACAAAACCTTTTACAAGAAACTCAGAAGTGACTCCACTTCCCAATTTCAGAACACTATCTTCACATTCCTAGATTGGTATTTAAGTTCTGGTCAAATCACCCAAAAATAACACAACTTTTGCCTATTCAACACCCTAAAATTGCTACTTTCTATACTTTGACGAAATTACATAACAATGTTACAAAACCTCTGAGGCATTGATGCAGTAACGGCCCCTTTATCGATTTTTTAAAACTATTTTATTAGACCACTGGCAGAACAGCTCCCTTTGTAAGGGACACCAACAGTATGATCTCTATCATTGAATCTCTGGATCCTCTCCCTGAGAATACTTTGTAAATTACTTTTGATGTTGAGTCGTTATACACTAATATTCCACATGAGGGCGGTATTGAAGCCATGGAACATTTTCTGTTGCAATCTGACCCAAATGAACAACTCACCAGTGCATGCGTTGTAACATTGGCTGAAATAGTACTCACACATAACTATTTCAAGTTTCAAAACTATTTATTCATCCAGAGGAAGGGTACTGCTATGGGATCCCCTATGGCTCCTAACTATGTTAACTTGTATGTGGTTTACATGGAGAAACAGTCCATTCTCAATCCTTTAAAATGTTTTTTTTTTGCCCAACATTATTATTTGGAAATGGTACACTGATGATATTTATGTTTTAAGGAGGTGTGATGCAAACAGCTCCAGGCGTTCCATGCTTTTCTTAACTCTTGTTCTGAGCACCTGAGATTCACTATGCAGTCTGACAGGTAAAATCAGTTTCCTTGATCTTTTGATTTTGTGTGAGGATAATGTTCTATACACAGATCGTTACAGGAAACCCACTGATCATAAAAGTTTGTTGAGGGCTGATAGCTGTCACCCGCTTCCCTTGAAAAACAGTTTGCCCTACAGCCAATGTTGTCGAATCAAAATCATTTTCAAAAAACAATCAGATTTCGACAGAAACATGGCTGAGATGCACCTTTGATGATACAGCAGTAGGAATACAAGGATATAACATCTATAGAAAAGACAGGAATGTCTACGGTGGAGGTGTTGCTGACGCCTCTTCTTTAGGGTGTTGCTATAGGCCACCAAGTCTATCTGAAGAATGTGATGTTAGATAAGGTCTCTGATGCTAACAGAGAAATGTATTTTCTTGGTGACCTGAATATTGGCTGGTTATCATCTAGTTGTCCTCTCAAGTGGAAGCTTCTTACTTTGACTTCTGCCTGTAACATGACCCAGGTTATCCCTCAACCAACTAGAGCAGGGGTGTCAAACTCATTCCATGGAGGCCCTAGTGTCTGTAGGTTTTTGGTTTTTCCTTTCAATTAATACAGACAACCAGGTGAGGGGTGTTCTTTACTAATTAGTGAACTTATTTCATCAATGAAGTACAAGGGATTCGCAAAAACCTGCAGACACTCGGCCCTCTGTGGAATGAGTTTGACACATGTGAACTAGAGTGTATACCAATAGTCATGTCACAGAGCCAAATTTACACTGAGGAGAACCATGGTCCCCAGTGCCTAACTTGTCTGCCTTTGGGTTTGTAGCTACCTCTCTGCTAGAGGAGTGACTAACAGGCCAGGATTCATGCTGAGATACACAGGACACCCCAGTGGTCTATCTGGGAATCAGTGACACTTAGGAGTCTCACCTTCTGACGTGCCCAGGTTAGGCTACCAAGCCTCTCTACTTACACTTCACGGGTATGTTTACCTGGCAGCAGTGGTGTAAAGTACTTCAGTAAAAAGTTGTTTTTTGGGTAATCTGTACTTTACTTTACTAATTATATTTTTGACAACTTTTACTAAAATACATTCCTAAAGACAGTTATGTACTGGTTACTCCATACATTTTCCCTGACAGCCAAAAGAACTCGTTACATTTTGAAGGCTTAGCAGGACAGGAAAATGGACTAATTCACACACTTATCAAGAGAACATCCCTGGTCATCCCTACTGCCTCTGATCTGGCAGACTCACTAAACACATTTTACTGGGTAACTTTCACTTTTATTTAAGTCATTTTCAATGAAGATATCTTTACTTATCCTCAAGTATGACAGTTGGGTACTTTTTACACCACTGCCTGGCAGGTTATTACTCCCAGGACGGGGGCTGTTTTTATGTTCGGCAGTATAATCACACGGTTACTCTTAGAGCTTATCAGACAATCACTTGCCTTATCACACTTTGACAATAGTTTAATAGAGGGATTATTGGTGGGATCCTGATATACTTAATAAGGCCCAAAGGGGTGTGGTATATGGCCAATATACCATGACTAAGGGCTGTCCCCACGCACGACACAACGCGGAGTGTCTGGATACAGCCCTTAGTCGTGGTATAGTATATTCACACCCAATGTGCCTTATTGCTATTATAAACTGGCCACCAATGTAATTAGAGTAGAAAAATAAAAAATGAGCATTCAGGGCTCGACCCACCCAGTTCATAATCAGTTTCTAGTACTGGGGAGGCTATCTAGGTGTTTAAGGTTATCCTTCTATCAGACCTTATGACAGTTATACTCTCCCCATATCAAATCGAAGAGATGTGGAGACTAAGGTCCCTTCAGGCAGGGTTTATTATAGAGGACTAGACTCTCGTAGCCTTTTCAAATAGTTACCCAGGAACCAGGCATCGACCAGTTCCTGCCCGGGATATGATCTCACACCACTACACCTGGGGTCTTACCCCTTGAGGTTATTTAAATTGGTACGACAACCAGATAATAAATTACAGAGTAGTTAAAAACAGGTTTTAACAATGTATTACTTCAGCACTTATAGTAGCAAAAATACAGGTTTTGAAAAAAAGCGAATGAAAGGTAAAAGTTAGAACACTTATGTGGGTTTCCTAGCATCTGTCAATGGGTTCACTGCTAACAGAGTCGAGTCGATCCTGTCGTCAGGAGCTGGGGGCCAGTTGTCTGACTTCACATTACTGCTGCTTATATACGTTTCACTTATCTGACCCCTAATCAACTATGACATCATCACACAGTTCCTTCAGATCCTCCCACACGTTTCTCTTCTAGCTCTGTGGTTTCTACATGGGCAGGCGTGAGTGGGACAGGTTGTCACTCTTCATGTCTGCTAGGATGGCTTGGTTAAATATGAAGGTGGGGGGACTTATGGAATGAACTGATTTCTCATCAGGTCTTCTGATTGAAGTGTAGCAGTTAGAGTGCCATTCTCTTTCAAGGTGTCTGCAAGCTCTTCAGTGATGTAAACTCATGTACATAGAGGATAAGTGCTGCTTCTGGGTCTTGAATCATTACAGTGTCATTGTTGTAGGTGTTAATGGTTAAGAGTCCATTATCAGGCTCCTGTTTATCAAATACCAAGGTCTGTCGACCATTAGTGATTCCTCTCTTTCTGACATGGTCGAAGCGCCTACATGTGGCAGAATACCAAGCAGCAGTATGCTCTGTATACAGTTCCTCCAGATCGTCCCACACACATTTCTGTACATGCTTTGTGGTTTCTTCATGGGCAGGCGTGAGTGTGCTCACCGGGGGTACTTCCCTATGTGGGTTGTTTCCGACTCCCACCGGTAGCACCATATTAGGTCCTTCCGCTCCGAGAGTTCCCCTTTCCCACCTTCCGGTCTTCTCCTTTCATCGTCTTGAGCTCTCCTCTCTTTCCTATTAGGAGGCTTGGGGACAGGTCTCAGGTCATCAGAGCAAAGACCATTCACAACAAATCACATAAAATGAAGGTCGTAGGGTGCTCTGCCTGTGTGCAGCTGTTGTGGGTTGTGATGTTTGGAGCGATGGTATTTGGATGGACTGGGGGGGAGACCACAGGTGGTATTTTGTTGTCTTCCTCTCTCCTGAGGGTCCCAGGATGGCGCCGCTGGCACTGGTGCTCTAGGGCTGGCATGTGAAGATCTCGGGGAGGTCTGGTCAGACCTATCTGACGAGGAGAATGTGCTGGTGTGGGAGGAGGAGTTGTACTGGGTCTGATTATCTTGTGTTCCAGAGGTTCACTATGACACGCAGTGGTAATGCTGATGAGGGGATGTGATGGTGTGGTACTGAAGATTGTGGTGGGCTCCAGTTGTTCCCCTAGTGTGGATAGTGGTGTCTCTGTGTTGTAACAGTTCTATGACCCCTGACAACTCCCTTTGTGCATCCTTAGTCCCCTCCTGTACTCCCTGTTCACCCATGAATGCGTGGCCAAGCACGACTCCAACACATTAAGTTTGCTGACGACACAACGGTGGTAGGCCTGATTACCGACAATGATGAGACAGCCTATAGGGAGGAGGTCAGAGACCTGGCAGTGTAATGCCAGGACAACAACCTCTGCCTCAACGTGAATAGGGGAAAAAAAGAGGGCCGAATACGCCCCCATTCACATCGACTGGGCTGTAGTGGAGTGGGTCGAGAGCTTCAAATTGGTGTCCACATCACCAACAAACTATCATGGTCCAAACACGTCAAGACAGTCGTGAAGAGGGCACGACAACCCCCTTTCCCCCTCAGGAGACTGAAAAGATTTGGCATTGGTCCCCAGATCCTCAAAAAGTTGCACCAACTGCGCCATCGAGAGCATCCTGGACGGTTGATTCACCGCCTGGTATGGCAACTGCTCGGCATCCGACCGTAAAGCGCTACAGAGGGTAATGCATACGGCCCAGTACAACACTGGGGCCAAGCTTCCTGCCATCCAGGACCTCTATACCAGGTGGTGTCAGAGGAAGGCCCAAAAATTGTCAAAGACTCCAGCCAACCAAGTCAGAGACTGCGGTACCGGAAAGCCAAGTCTAGGTCCAAAAGGCTCCTTAACATCTTCTACCCCCAAGCCATAACACTGCTGAACAATTAATCAAATGTCTATTTGCTTTGACCCCCCCCATGCATAGTCACTTTACCCCTAACTACATGTAAATATTACCGCAATTACCTCGACTAACCCGTACCCCTGCACATTGCATATAGCCTTGTTATTGTTATTCTATTGTGTTTTAAAATATATATTTTCTAAAGTCTTAAAACTACATTGTTTGTTTTTAAGGACTTGTAAGTAAGCATTTTACTGTAAGGTCTACTACATCTGTTGTATTTGGCACATGCTAGATCGAATCCCTGAGCTGACAAGGTAAAAATCTGTCGTTCTGCCCCTGAACAAGGCAGTTAACCCACTGTTCCTAGGCCATCATTGTAAATAAGAATTTGTTCTTAATTAACTGACTTGCCTAGTTAAATAAAGGTTAAATAATGTTTTTTATATATAAATTTGACAAATACAATTTTATTTGAATTGATTTGATTGCTGTGTGCAAAAATGTGAGTCATTTCAACTCCATGTTGATCTTCCACATTTTGGATCATGACTACTGTTCACTCCCCGACCCCTCGACCACTGATATATCACTGGGGCAAAACCTCCGTGAGGAGATCCAGCGAATGAGGAGACAGTTGTCATTCTGCCATCATTTCTGTTTGGAGAGATTTGC
>NW_019950074.1:0-9146 GCF_002910315.2 Salvelinus sp. IW2-2015 | reverse complement strand
AACAGTATATTTTAATCCAACTGCTCTGAAACAAACAATCAACAAGTGTTTTACAATAACATTGCTTTACTTTTTGGGGTGAGAGACGTTTCAGTCTTTTTATTATAACTTATCTTTTCATCTCTTTGGCACTCACCAACAACAAGTGATGTGGACCGCATGCCACAAGTCAGGTCAATTATAATCTTGAGAAATCAACAGGCACGTAGGTTCTACAGCTGTGTAAAACAGAATACAACAATAATACTTTATAGTTTATTTGTATTTTCTATTGAATTCTGTGCTTCTACCCCTATCCAGAGAGAGAGCTTTGGTCTGTACGCCCTCTTCAGCAAAAACAAACCCCAGTCAGACAGCTTACTCATCAACCACGGCCATGACTTTTTCAAGGTGAGGACGTCAAATAAACTGTCAGAGTACACTGATATTATAGGATATAATGCAATACTCATCCTTATGTGAAGTATTTGTAGTAGAAGTGCCCCCGGAACAATGGTGTTTGCCCAAAAAAATTGAAATACCCTTTATTAACAGTATATTATAACATGCATGTCCTAACAGGGTTGTGGTCAATTCTATTTAAATTCGGTCAACAATCAAATTCCAATTTTAGAAAGAAATGCAATTGGAATTTCAGTTTTTAATTTCTGATTTGAATGAATTGATATGGAATTGTCCCGAACTCTGTTTTCCTAACACTCCAGCAAAAACAGCTGCAGCTGGGGGACAAGATGGACCTGTCTTCTTACCTGCTGAAGCCGGTGCAGCGGATCAGCAAGTACAGCCTACTGCTGCAGGACATGGTGAGGGAGTGCGGGCCCCACAGGAGCCGTGAGGAGGCCGAGGTCCAGCACGCCCTGGAGGTCATCCAGTTCCAGCTACGGCATGGCAACAACCTGCTGGCCATGGACGACATCCAGGACTGTGATGTGAGTGAGGATTGGGGAAGAGGGGATTGGAGGGAGAGGTAGAAAAGGAGGACTGAAGAGTAACAATGTAAATAATGGCACTGGAGGAGATGGCTGCCGTTTTACAGGCCCCGAACCAATTGTGCTATTTTGTGTGTTTTTTCACGTTTTTTGTAACTTATTTTGTACGTAATGTTTCTGCCACCGTCTCTTATGATCAAAAAGAGCTTCTAGATATCAGAACAGCGTTTACTCACCTCAAACTAGACAAAATATTTTTTCTTTAACGAGTCGGACACGAAGGATTTACCGGACCAGGCCTAAATCCCTGTCATTCGCATGAAGAAGAGATGCCGATACAGGGGACGCAAGTCCGGGTGCCTTGTGAGAATTAGTCAGCGAGTGGGTAACCCGCATCTACCATACGTTCTATTGGCCAATGTGCAATCATTTGAGAATAAACTGGATGAGCTCCGCTCAAGACTATCCTACCATTGGGACATTCAAAACTGTAATATCATATTTTTCACAGAGTCGTATCTGAACGACGACATGGATAATATACAGTTGGCTGGGTTTTCTGTGACAGAACAGCTGCCTCCGGTAAGACGAGGGGTGGTGGTCTGTGTTTAATTGATCAATAGCAGCTGGTGTGCAACATCTAATATTAAGGAAATCTCAAGGTTTTGCTCACCTGAGGTGGAGTATCTGATGATAAGCTGTAGACCACAGTATTTACCAAGAGAATTTTAATCTATATTTTTCATAGCCATCTATTTACCACCATAAACCGATGCTGGCACTAAGATCGCACTCAATGAAAGGTACAAGGCCATAAGCAAACAAGAAAATCCTAATGCAGAGGCGGTGCGTCTAGTGGCGGGGGACTTTAATGCAGGGAAACTTAAATCCGTTTGACCTCATTTCTATCAGCATGTCACGTGGAACCAGAGGGAAAAAAACTCTAGACCACCTTTACTCCACACACAGAGACGCATACAAAGCTCTCCCTCGCCCTCCATTTGGCAAATCTGACCATAATTCTATCCTCCTGATTCCTGCTTYCAAGCAAAAACTAAAATAGAAAGTACCAGTGACTCTTTCAATATGGAAGTGGTCAGATGACGCAGATGCTACGCTACCGGACTGTTTTGCTAGCACAGACTGGAAAATGTTCTGTGATTTATCCAATGGCATTGAGGAGTATKCKACCTCAGCCATCAGCTTCATCAATAAGTGCATCGACGACGTCATCCCCATAGTGACCAAAAGTACATATCCCAACCAGAAGCCATGGATTACAGGCAACATCCGAATCGAGCTAGAGCTGCCGCTTTCAAGGAGCAAGACACTAATCCAGACGCTTATAAGAAATCCCGCTACACCCTCTGATGAACCATCAAACAGGCAAAGCGTCAATACAGAATTAAGATTGAATCCTACTATACCGGCTCTGGCGCTCGTCAGATGTGGCAGGGCTTGAAAACTGTTACGGACAACAAAGGGAAACCCAGCCATGAGCTGCCCAGCTAAATGCTTTTATGCTCGCTTAGAGGCAAGCAACAATGAAACATGCTTGAGAGCACCAGCTGTTCCGGACGACTGTGTGATAACGCTCTCAGTAGCCGATGTGAGGAGGTCACCARAAACAGGTCAACATTCACAAAGCCGTGGGGCCAGATGGCTTACCAGGGCGTGTACTCAAAGCATACACGGACCAACTGGCAAGTGTCTTCACTGACATTTTCAACCTCTCCCTGACCGATTCAGTAATACCTACATGTTTCAAGCAGACCACCATAGTCCCTGTGCCCAAGGAAGTGAAGGTAACCTGCCAAAATGATTACCGCCCCGTAGCACTCACGTTGGTAGCCATGAAGTGCTTTGAAAGGCTGGTGATGGCTCACATCAACAGCATTATCCCGGATACCCTAGARCTACTCCAATTCACATACCGCCCCAACAGATTCACATGCGCAATCTCAATCACACTCCACACTGCCCTTTCACACCTGGACAAAAGGAACACCTATGTGAGAATGCTGTTCATTCACTACAGCTCAGCGTTCAACACCACAGTGCTCACAAAGCTCATCACTAAGCTAAGGACCCTGCGAATAAACATCTCCCCTGCAACGATCCTGGACTCCTGACGGCCGCTGACCAGTGCTTAATCTTCAGTGGCTAATTAGCATTAGATCACTGCCTTCTTGACGAGCGTGCAAGCTCTCCAATCAATCCATAGCCATGAGCGACCAATCAGCTGTTGGCGAAAACTCAGGAAGCTATCTCCTGAAACACAACACACTCGTAATACAACATCAGAAACGCGAACGTAACAGTAGCAACAACATGTCTCCATGCTACCTCAACACTGCGCCCCGCAGAGGTGCCGCCCCACTTAGTCCCCTCCTTAACTCCTGTCACCCACAACTGCGTGCCAAAACACTGAACTCCAACTCATCATAAGATACTGCACACAAACAGTGGTAGCCTGCATTACCACAACGATAGACACCTATAGGGAGGAGGTCCAGACCTGGCCCAGGACAACAATTTCTCTCCCTCAACCGGTCTGTGAGACAAGACAAAGAGCATCATTCTGCTAGGACACAGAAAAAAGTCCCCCATTACATCGACGGGACCTTAGTGGAGCGTTCAGTGAGGCGCGTCGAGGAATTTCAAGAGTCCTTGGTGCCACCATCACCAATTAACTATCATGTTCCAAAACACACCAAGGACAGTCAAAAGAGGGCACGACAAACACCTTTCCCAATCGAGAGTGTGAAAAATTGCATGCGTCCCAGATTCCTGAAAAA
The DNA here is from genome assembly GCF_002910315.2 of Salvelinus sp. IW2-2015. Lineage (NCBI taxonomy): Eukaryota > Metazoa > Chordata > Actinopteri > Salmoniformes > Salmonidae > Salvelinus > Salvelinus sp. IW2-2015. The sequence continues at coordinate 5,419 of NW_019950074.1, read as the reverse complement.
GTCTCAGCAGCTGCACCAGTGGTGAGAGCATCCTGACCGGTTGCATCACGCCTGATAGGCAACCCTACAAGAGGATGTTTGGAGTGGCTACGGCCAAGTGCACTCACTGGGCCCAAGCTTCCTGCCATCCAGACTACAGTATATACTAATGTTAGAGAGCAATGCCAAAAAGTCTCAACCGACTCCAGTCCACCCAAGTCTTAGCACTTCTCTCTGCTACCGCACGGCAAGCCGTACCGCAGCGCCAAGTCTAGCGACCAAAAAGGCTCCTTAAACAGCGTCTACCCCAACCATAAGATGCTGAACATTGAATCAAAATGCCACCTGACAATACATTGACCCACCCCCCATTTGTTTTTTACACTGCGCTCCTCCGTATTATCATGCATAACTTTACCCCTATCCGACATGTGCAAATTACCTTGACTAACCTTTATCAACCTGCACTTTGACTCATACCAGACCCCCTGATAAGTTGTGTAAATTGTTAAATATGTCTAAATTTACTTTATTTGTAAATATTTCTTAACTCTTCTTGAACTGCATGTTGTTTTATAAGGCTTGTAAGTAAGCACTTCAAGGTCACACCTGTTATTCGGCACATTGACAAATGAAGTTTGATTGATTCGTTCAGCCGACCCACATTGCGAAGAATTGGCACACCCAAATCACCATCTGTAAGCCTATACTGTAAACCACAAATTGTGATTAGTTCGGATTAAATTTCCCCTTTTATGATCTTCCGGTTTCAAGGTTGTAAATTAAGATAAAAGTTTGACTGTATAAGCAGGTTTGAAACTGGGGACCCACTTTGCCAAATCATTTACCCACCTAACCCAAATACCATAATCTACCACATTCGTTAGGTCTTCGAAAACCTAAAACACTTCTATTTATTCCCGATTTTTTCAGGGAGAATACAAGTAAAATGTCACGTTCTGAACCTAGTCCTTTTCTATGCTTATTTTAGTTTTCAGGCGTATGGGGTCGCATTCTATGTTGTTTCTATGTTTTTCTGTGTTAGTTTTCTATTGTTGCCTAGTATGTCTCAATCAAGCAGTGCAGTCTGTGCTCTCTGATTGGAGCCATTTTAGGTAGCCTGTTCTCTATTGTGTTTGGTGGTTGTTCCTGTGTAGTGTTTGCACCATACGGACTGTTTCTGTTGTTACTTTGTTATTTGTCAGTTTCTGTTGTTATTAAATATTCTCATTAGACACTTACCACGCTGCACATTGGTCCGATCCTTGCTACTCCTCCTCAACGAAGAGGAAATCCGTTAAAGAACCCCCACCAGAAAAGATCCAAGCCACGTCGAACCAGGCAAGGTCTGGACTCCTGGACATGGAAAAATTTTGGACGCAAAGGACCCGGCACAGCCGGGGGCAGTATCGCCTCCAAAAAGGACTGAGCAGCTAAGCGCGACGCCCACTACGAGAATTTCCGCGAACGTAACGGCCACGATACAGCCCCAGAAATTTTGGGGGAGCACAACGCGTAGATTGCGACTCAAGGAGACCTGGAGTCAACTCCCCGTGCTTACCGTGTCGAGAGATGACTGGGCACGCACCGTGTTATGCGGGAGCGCACTATTCCCAGTGCGCACACCACAGCTCCTCGAACGCCGCGCTAGAGTGGGCATCGAGCCAGGAGGATATACCGGCTCAGCCATCTGGTCTCCAGTGCGTCTCCTCCGCCCAGGGGTATACGCACCAGCCCTACGCACATGCTCCAGTTGCCAGCACAGCCATGCCCGTTCCAACTCCCCCACTTGCGCTAACAGGGGGATCCACCAGACCGGACGATGGTCTAGCTCGGGCGCTCGAGACCCCAGTGCCCTCCACGTCCAGTTATCCGATGGCCCGCCAATGACAAGGCCTCTTGCATATCTCCCCAGCCTGAGTCGGCTTGCTATAATCACTAACCCTCCGCATGCTCCCCAGCCATGTGATCCTGTCCTTCTCCCAGAAGCCAGGCCTCCTGTGTGCTCCACTCCTGTGTATCCATGGCAGAGCCTCCATTGATTAATCCATGCACAACCTCCAGGATATCCTGCACGAAAGCCTCCAGTGAGATCCATGGCATGAGGCCTCTAACGAAGACGCAGTCCGGAGCCTGCCAAGCAACGCCTTCTATCCGAGGCCTCCATCGACCCTCTAATCCGAAAGCCTCCAGCGGCGCCCTCTAGTCCGAGCCTCCAGCTCGCCCTCTAGCCGTAGCCTCCAGCGATCGACCCTCTAGTCCGGACAGCCAGAAGTCGCCCCTAGTCCGGAGCAGCCAGAGTCGCCCTCTAGTCCCGGAGCAGCCAGAGCCCCCTCAGCTCCGGAGCATCCAGAGCGCCCTCTAGTCCGACAGCCCAGAGTCCCCTCTAGTCCGAGCAGCCAGATCGCCCTCTATCTACGGAAGCACAGCCCAGAGTCGCCCTCTAGCCGGAAGCAACCCAAGTCTCCCTCTTTCCTGAAGCATCCTGAGCGCCCCGTCAGTCAGAGAGCTCTCGTCACCCCGGCAGCCCGAGTCGCTTCACTCTCGTAGCCGGAGCTCCCCCTCCGCAACTCCGAGTCTCCCGTCTATCGCGGCCCGCTGAAATGGTCCTCCAGTCTGAGTCGCGCGAGGTCTCCGCCACCAAATCCGCCACAAAGTGGGCCAAAGACTATGTGGATTGTCCACTCCCGCCACCAGAACCGCAACACCCTGAAATCTCACCCAGACCCTCCCCTATAGTTCAGGTTCGCCGTAGTCCCCCACATTTGGGAGGGGACTCGCACTTCTACCTTCAGTCATTTTTTATGTCTTTATTTTAGTTCAGGGCGTAAGTTGCGTGGGCATTCTATTTGTTTCTATTTTGTCTGTTAGTTTTCTATGTGTTTGGCCTATATTGGTCTCAATCAAGCAGTGTCATCGTTCTCTCTGATTGGACCATATTTAGTAGCCTTTCATTGTTTTGTGGGTGTTTCCTTTTAGTGTTTGCACCATACGACTTTTCGTTGTTGTTTGTTACTTTTATTTTGTTCCAGTCTGTAGAGTATTAAAATATCTCATTATGGACAACTTACCACGCTCACATTGTCCTGATCCTGCTAACTCCTCCTCAGACGAAGAAATCCGTTTAAAAACCACCCACCAAAAAGACCAAGCAGCGTGGTAACCAGATCAGAGGTCTGACTCCTGACATAGGATAAATTGGACGCAAAGACCCTGCACACCGGGCAGTACCCGTCGAAAAGAGCTGAGCAGCTAACGAGCGGCCCCACTACCAGGAATTGGCGCGATGAGGGTAACTGCCACAAGTGCAGCCCCAAATATTTTTTGGAGGCACACGGTATATGCGCGACTCAAAGGCAACCTGAGCAACTCCCCGTGCAGCCGTCCGAAGAGACTGGCAGGCACCGTTTAGGCGGGGGACGCACGAGGTCCCCAGCGCACACAACAAGCTCCTCGAATCGCCGGGCTAGTGCATCAGCCAGGAGATGATACCGGACTTCAGCGCATCTTCTCCAGTGCGTGTCCAGCGTTGGCAGTGTCATCGTTTCTCTGATTGACCAATATTAGGTAGCCTGTTTCTAATTGGTTTTGTGGGTGTTGTTCCTTCTGTTAGTGTTGCACCATACCGGGACTTTTACGGTGTTGTGTACTTTTTTATTTGTTCATGTTCTGTTTATTATAAATACTCATATGGACACTTACAGCCTCACATTGGTCCATCCTGCTACTCCCCTCAGACGAAGAAAAATCCTTACCAATAAGGTCAAATGCTCAAATGCTACTAAAAAGGTTCATCTTACCCAGAGCATCCTGACGAATACAACCTGCCCCTCAATGAATTCTCTTCTTATGTCAACTTGAAGAGCAGGGCACTATTCGCAGACGCAGATCCTGTGCCTTCAGAAAGAAAAAAGTGGTTTCGCCACATCTTCCCTTCCAGACCTTGTCCTCTTCAGCCAAGACTAAGAACGACGGGGCAACACACTTATGTATATAAACAGTCATTCAGATGCAGGACTACACAACACCAACAATATACCCCAAGGAAACCTGAGCCAAACACCTGCACGGATCCTCCGGAACTTTCATTACCACACTGTCCCCCTATTCCCACTGATTGGATTGTATAAGTTCCCTTGTTCCATTGCTTCAATATGTTTCAGTCCGTTGTGTTCGCTGATAACCGTGCGTGTTTTTGCTGTCGTCCAATGTGGATTCGCATATATTTTTGCTTCTCTCCCGTCTTTAATTCGCGTGGTATTTATCGAGTACTCCTCGCTCTTTTTTTGTTTCAACCCTGTTTGTATAGTGTTTGTTTGGTCTTCTCCCCGGCCTTTACACGCACGCCTAATTTGGTATAATAATAAAAAAATATTACGCATTTCCTGCAGCGCATAATATATTACCAGCGTACACTACTTTCCTTGAAATCATGAAACACCATCCTACGTCAAAAAGCCATGTAGAGACCTTGCTCCACATGAAAATATTATGGGGTAATTTCCAATTTAGCACTGTACTACCCTCCAAAAAAGGTTCACTTCCAGGCCCACTCTATTGCGTGGAAAACTGTATATGATTCACTGTACTTTTAACAAATACTCCTGTTGTAAAGAAAAAAAAATGAAACCTGTCTGTCTAGTTGATACTTCAAAAGTTATACATTACACTTATATCCACGTAAGTCCTTTAATATGCCTTAAAAAGGGTTTATGAACACTCATAAGCCTTACAAGTTTAGTTGTTTATAAGACCATTTCTTTCTGACAAGACCTCTGACATTGGATCGACCCACAATTCGGGACAGCGGGCTGCTTTAGATCTGGTTCAGAAGGAGAAGTCCCAGACACTTACACCCGCAGCGGCGAACGAGAGTAAGTGCCTAGACCAAAGACCCGAGGCGATCCTTGGCAGCAGCTGCACACAACAGAGTCAAATTACCCCCTAGATAATCAGCCCCCCAAAAAATCAAGAAATCCTTCTTCCGTCTGTTTCCTGTAAAATTTGAATTTTTTTTTTTTTTTCTGGTCGTATTTGAAAACATTACTAGCCATCAAATCCGACTTGCTCTGTTCTTTTCCTCAATTCCTCTACAAGCCATAAGTGACTTCCATGGAAAGACTATGAATCTAACGCACTCCGAGCACTTTAGAGGAGAAAAACACAAGACGTGGAGAAATATGCCAGCTTGAAAAAAGTTTTCAGATCCACCACAGAGTTAACCTACTTATATTATTCCCACACTACCAAGGGATCTGAAAAAGTTGAATGAATAACGCAAGACATTAAACCCAAACACACTGTCAAACAAATCAGTCGAACAGACAATGAAAATAACAATTCAGGATTACGGTATCTTATATCAGCCCCCATACTGGCAAAGCAACCAATCAATGTAACTAAGAAAAGGAGGGTCTTGACGAACTCTGCATCTCTTCTC
>NW_019950073.1:5935-9146 GCF_002910315.2 Salvelinus sp. IW2-2015 | reverse complement strand
TCTCTCTTTTGGCCGCTTCTTTCCACTAAGACATAATCCCTATGACCCCACTATCCCTACACTCCTTTCGTTATTTTCTCAGCGATACATTACCCGGTCCTTACCGCTCATGCGGAGCGGCCCAGAGGTTCCTTACACTCTGCTTCGTCCCGCCCGCACGGTAATTTTCCCTCCCTGCGGCCCTAGCAATCAGTATATAACCTTTAACTCCTGCCGGGCATTCGGCTAACCTCTGTATTTTCTCAGGCAATAATTACCACTTCAAACCATCACCGCGGAGGGTGGTGCTTTACACTCTCCCGTTTGTGAACTTTTCTATGCATATTCCCTCCCTTTCACCTTGCGACCCACTGTCTTCAAACTGAGTATTTTCTAGAATATTAACCTTTACTGTAATTCTACTGTAGGTTTTCAAGAATATTACCGTTTACTTTGACGTATTCTAGCTGTATTTTATAGAAATCTCTACACTTTACTGGGCAGTTGCTAACTGGTATTTTCTTGAATATTACTTTACTGTATTCACTGTGTATTTCTCGAATATTACCTTACTGATTCTACTGTATTTTCTTGAATATTTACCTTTTACTGTATTCTACTGTATTTTCTTGAATATTACCTTAATGTATTCTATATATGGCGTTATCCTTTTCTACGACCATATTACCTTTACTAGTATTCTACTGTAATTTCTCCGAATAATACCTTCTAATGTATTCTAAAACAACTGTATTTTCTTTGATATTACCTTTTACTGTATTCCTGACTGTATTTTCCTCGAATATTACCCTTTACTGTATTCTACCCTGTATTTTCTCGAATATTACCTTTACTGCATTCTAAAACTGTATTTTTCCTCCTCCGAATAGTTTCACACCCTTTAGCTGCATTCCTACTGTAATTTTCTAGAAATAATACCTTTTACTGTATGGTCTAACTGCGCCTACTTTTCTTTTTGAATATTACCTTTTACTTGTATTCTTACACCTGTATTTCTCGAATATTTAACCTTTACTGTATTCTACTCTCGTTTTCCCCTCGAATAATTACCCCATTTACTGCATCTAAATTACTCCAGTATGTTCTCTCATGAATATTACCTTTACAATCCATGTATTCACTACTCAGTATTTTCTTGAATATTACCTTCCTACTCTCCATCTGCATATTCTACTTCCAGTATTTTCTCGACAAGTTATCCGCTTCCGCGGTTACTTGCATCTTCTAGACTCCCCTGTTATTGCTACTAGAATTATTGTCTAAGGCGCCTTTACATCCGTTTGTAGGTTCTACCTGTACTTCTTCCTTAGAACTCTGATACCTTTGGTCATTGACCTTGTAGTTGTTCTACTGGTCTTTGCATGCTTCTGGTATTGTCATTGAATGAGTTTACCGGCTTTAACCTGTTGGGCGCATTCCTTTTGATGCTCTGGTATGTCTCTAGAATAATTACCTTTATCTGTATTTCTCGAATAGTTACATTTACTGTATTTCTGGAGAGAGTAGTACCTATGTAGTTCTACTGTATTTGCTCGGAGATATTACCTTTACTGTATTCTTACTGATGTATTTTCTCGAATGATTACCTTATGCATTCTAAAACTGTATTTTCTCGAATATTACTTTAACTGTATTCTAGCTGTATTTTTCTTGAATATTAACCTTTACCTGCATTCCTTACTGTTATTTTTCGGAATAATTACCTTTACTGCATTCTACTGTATCTGCTAGAATAATAACCTTTTCTGTATTTTCTAGAATATTACCTTTACTGTAATTTTATAGAATATTACCGTCTCCCTCGGTAAAAAAAATTAGTTTCCCAAAAGTGGGGTTCTTTGCTGTCCCCCTTTCTTCCCCCTGTTTCCCTGAGAATGTATTTTAAATTAGGTTTTGAGGAAGTGTGGTCCATTCTTCGGTGACCGGTGTTCTTCCACAATAAGCAACCAACCACCTTCCACAGGACTCGGGAGGATGCGTCCCAGTGTGCACTCTGTCAGGGATTAAAAGCATTGGAATGGTGTTGTCCTGGAGAAAATGATGCATGCAGCCACATTCTCTGTGTTCCAGCAGACTCCCAGTCCTAGATACACCATGGCTGTGAAACATTCTGCAGACCTCTCTCTCTTCTCTCATCTCTCTCTCTCTCTCTTCTCTCTTCTCTCCTCCTCTCTGCTCTAGTGAACTGTGTTCTCTCTCTCCTCCTACAACGCACCTGCTGTTGTTGTTATCGGCAACTTAGTTCCTCTCTCTCTCTCCTGCAGACTGCTGTTGTTTATCAACTTAGTCTCTCTCTCTCTCTCTCTCTCCTGCAGGACTGCTTTGTTTTATCAACTGTAGTCTTCTCGCTGCTCTCTCTCCTGCAGACTGCTGTTGTTTGATGCACTGTGTTAGTCTCTCTCTCTCTCTCTCTCTTCTCCTGGAGACTGATTGTTGTTTTATCCAACTGTAGTCTCTATCTCTCTCCCCTAGGTGTTGTCACAAACATGAACCTACATATTTCTGCCTGAGTGCAGCAGAGGCAGAGCAGAGATCCGTCCTTCCTCCTCCTCCTCCTCCTCCCGGCTGACGCCAGCCACCACCTCTCTGATTAAACTCCTACTGCACAATGAAGGGAAATAACACAACACTACGATGGGGACGGGATCAGGACGGGATAGAAAGAAAGAGACAGAACAGAACAGACAGTCGATGGGCGGGCGGGCGGACGGGAGAATGTGTGGAGTGAGGGGAAGGAAGGCAACCGCCAACCCCAGCATGGCAACAATGCAGCCAATAGATAGACGGCATCTCGTATCCGTGGTTGGGTTCGTCGGTTGGTCCCACTGGGCAGCCAATAACGCCTCACCCCTGAGGCGGCTGGCGGGGTGGTGAGGGTGGGGAGGGTGGGGAGGAGTGGAGGGGCTCTGTGGGGATGAGTGACTCAGATCCAGATGTCTCGACTGAACCGAACGAACCGACCGACTTGCGGGGGTCAAGTTCACGACCGCAATCAGGACACGGTACYCTTAGCATAAAACACAAGACAATATCCTGCATCTAGCCGAACCCTGCCCAGGCAATACTCACAACCACAGCATGGGAACATGTGTGGCAACACAAGACATTGGGCATTTCTAGAATTTGCGCAACGCCCCCATTCTGTCTATTGTCAACAATAAAACTACACCTTCCAGACTACAGACGGATTTGGCTTCAACGTATTGTGTTA
>NW_019950073.1:0-4738 GCF_002910315.2 Salvelinus sp. IW2-2015 | reverse complement strand
AGATCCCTAGTGTTGCTCTGGCCCAATCAATTGGTCTCTGAGGTGATGAGGTAAATTGAGCCACCTTTTGTTTCTAGGAAACCATACACCAAATGAATCATGTGACCAAAATATTTAGGAAGTGGTCATCATTTCATGGAGTCTCTGTGGAGGAAGAAACCACATGGAAAAAAATGGTAAGCAAGTTAGGTCCAAYAAAATAGATTTTTTTTGCCAAATTAATGTATTGTGTGAGAGGATTCATAATGCTTGTATCGCAACCAAGGTAGATCATTTTAATATTGTTTTATACATCAGTTGGGGTCTCTATAAGCTGCAACAGGAGGTACTAAAGTTAGCATGGAAGTACATCCTTGTAGCTGAGTGTGCTAATAAAGTGAAAATGTTTGCCTTGGGGTAAATTGAGCRAATGGGGCAAGTTGAACAAATTGAAGTGTTCTTTTCCCAGGCGTAATGCCCTATCGCTGGAATATTAGGTAACAACAGGGACTAGTCAAAGGTAAGTGTTTTTTTTAAAGTACTACGTGTTTGTTAGATTGTGATTGTGTTGAAATGTGTTTGGGAAATAAAGATAGACATGGTTTTAAAAGTAGTGGTAAAAAAGAATTCAGTACAGACATTTGTATGTGACTACCCTGTCCCACGACTACACCCACCCTGTCCCACGACTACACCCACCCTGTCCCACGACTACACTCACCCTGTCCCACGACTACACCCACCCTGTCCACGAACTACACGTTCACCCTGATCCCACGACTACACCCACCCTGTCCCACGACTACCACCCACCCTTGTCTGCCACACTACACTCACCCTTCCACGACTACAACCCACCCTGTCCACGACTCACACCCACGCCTGTCCCACGACTACACGAAGCTCCCTGTCCCACGACTACACCCACCCTGTCCCACGACTACACCCACCCTGTCCACGACTACACCCACCGTGTCCCACTGCTTAATCTACCGTGTCCACACGACTACACTCACCCTGTCCCACGGACTACACCCACCCTTGTCCACGACCACACCTACCCTGTCCCCCACGACTTACACCCACCCTGTCCCACGACTACACTCACCCTGTCCCACGACTACACCCACCCTGTCCCACGCCTAATCTACCGTGTCCCACGACTACACTAACCTGTCCCACGACTACACCCACCCTGTCCCACGACTACACCCACCCTGTCCCACGACTACACCCACCCTGTCTCACGACTACAACCCACCCTGTCCTGACTACACCCAACAGCCCTGTCCACGAACTACACTTACACCACACGTTACATCACCCTGTTCCCACGACTACACCGTCCACCCTGGTGCCCACGACTACACCCACCCTGTTCCACGACTACACCCACCTGTCCAGACTACACTCACCCTGTTACCACGGACTACACTCACCCTGGTACCACGACTACACTCACCCTGCTACCACGACTACACTCACCGTGTCCCACGACTACACTCACCCTGTCCCACGACTACTATCCCACCTGTCCCACTGCTCAACCTACCCTGTCCCATGTTCAACCTACCCCGTCCCACGGTTTAATCTACCCTGTCCCACGGTTTAATCTACCCTGTCCCACGGTTTAATCCACCCTCCCACGGTTTAATCCACCCTGTTCCCACGGTTTAATCTACCCATGTCCCACGGTTTAATCCACCCCGTCCCACGGTTTAATCACCCTGTCCCACGGTTGAATCCACCCTATCCGCAACAAACGGGTTGAAATCGACCCCGTCCCACGGTTTTAATCTTATCCTGGTCCCACGTTGAACGGGGTAAAATTTGCCACTATGTTCTGGACAAGCTATGTTTTCAAAACTGTAATGTTTACATGAATTCTGATTATTTCCAGGGATACACAACATCCTGAAATACATGTAGATATCTTGGTTAGAAAGAATACTATATATACTATATATATATATACTATATATACTATTCCCTTGAGTGAAGCTGAATGTGGTAAATTGAGCCATGTTTTACAATCTCCCATACTGTCAATAACAACATCAGCAGACCAGATACAATCCTTGGATGGACAAAGCAAACTATTCAAATTTCTATTATATTTACAATCCATACAGACACACTTCACTGAATCAGACATATTTGCTATAGTTATAGTACCGGTACGACTTCGGGGACTAGCGACTCGTTGGGGCGGGCCAGGCACCTGCAAGCGGACTGGGCTCATCGGTCGTGTGTTGCCCTCGACAAATTGGTTCAGCTGACTTCCGGGTTAGCGAGCCGTGTGGATAAGAAGCAGAGCGGCTTGGCGGAGCATGTTTCAGAGGACGCACATCCCGACCTTTGCCCCTCTTTAGCCCGCTGGGGAGTTGACACAATGAGACAAAGTCGTAACTACACAATTTGGATTTTACAATTGGGGAGAAAATGGGGTATAGGAGGAGTGTTGAGGAGTAAACCCTGCAGGCTTCGAGGAATGACACACGCACACGCAATGAGTCTGGATCTAAGTACCTCCTCAATGATTTCTAGAACGCAAACACATTCTAACCGTTCTGATTGGTCCCAGAAACCGATGGGTGGGGCCAGAGCCAGAACACACAGGTGGGTAAAGCAGCGTTCAGAAAATGTGTCATTGACTTTTGATACTCTGATTGGTTAGAGATGATCCAATCGCAGATGACTTTGTTTTGTAAAACGCCCCCTCGTTTTGACGTCACCGCAAACGACTTCAACGCTGGCGGTCTCAGACTGAAGTACGTAGCGAACATGAAGCAGAATTCAGTTTSAGTCGTCAGGCAGACATTAACTGACCTTAAAACACACAGAGGATCCATTATGAACACACTGTCTTTGTCCCAAGGTCAAAAGTAGTGCACTATATAGGGAATAGGGTGCCATTTGGGGTGGCTCTGGTCAAAAGTAGTGCACTATATAGGGAATAGGGTGGTTTTTGGTATGCAGCCCATTACTGAACACACTATAACCTTCATTATGTTTTAACACAACAGTAAGTCACACCCGGGCAGGAGGGAGAGGGGGAAGGATTTTAGAAAATGATTTTGAATGAAACGCGCTTCGCAGGATTTCAAGGATTACTTGAATGATTGCCTGTAAAGCCTTTAATTTTCCTGTTTCAAGTTTCTACCTGTTTTCTCTTCTCCTGTTTCAAAAAATAGCGCCGATAGAAAGGGGAGCCGAGCTTCTAGCCCCTAGGCAACATTGCAGTATTTAGTTTTTTATGTGTTATTTCTTACATTATTAGGCCATTAATGTTTTTGTGTTATTACCTACAGCCGGGAATAACTTTTGGATATCCGAGCGGCGGTAACTCACCAGCATTACATTGTTCGTACCCCCCCAGGGCAATTTAACTGATTCCAGAGGCTGACCCAAAACATCGCCGGCAGAGAAGAGGTACTTGAAGTGGACTTCTAGTCCGACTCAGGAGGCGCACACACCACCCACCGCTTCCGAGCATATTACTCGCCAATGTTCAGTCTCTGGATAATAAAGTGGATGAGCTGAGGGCGAGGATCTCCTTCCAGAGAGACATCAGGGATTGTAACATACTCTGTTTCACGGAAACAAGGCTCTCTCYGGATATACTGGCTGAGTCCATACAGCCAGTTGGGTTCTCAGTTCATCTCGCAGACAGGAAAAAATATCTCTCCGGGAAGAAGGGCGTATGTTTCCTGATTAACTACTCATGGTGTGATTGTGATAACATACAGGAACTCAAGTCCTTTTGTTCACCTGACCTAGAATATCTCACAATCAAATGCCGACCGTATTACCTCCCGAGAGAATTATCTTCGGTTATAGTCACAGCCGTGTATATTCTCCCTCAAGCCGGTACCACAACGGCCCTCAAAGAACTTCACTGGACTCTATGCAAACTGGAAACCACATATCCTGAGGCCGCATTTATTGTAGCATTTAAACGCTACCAAACTTCTATCAACATATTGACTGTAGTACTCGTGCTGCTAAAACACTCGACCACTGTTACTCTTACTTCCGGGATGCCTACAAGGCCCTCCCCCACCCTCCCTTTGGCAAATCTGATCACGACTCCATTTTACTCCTCCCTTTCCTATAGGCAGAAACTCAAACAGGAAATACCCATGCTGAGGACTATTCAATGCTGGTCTGGCCAATCGGAATCCACGCTTCAAGATTGTTTAGATAACACGGACTGGGATATGTTCCGGGTAGCCTCCGAGAATAACATTGACCTATATACTGATACGGTGACTGAGTTTATCAGGAAGTGTATAGGAGATGTTGTTCCCACTGTGACTATTAAAACCCTACCCTAACCAGAAACCGTGGATAGATGGGAGCATTCACGCAAAACTGAAAGCGTGAACCGCTGCATTTAACCATGGCAAAGTAAGTGGGAATATGGCAGAATACAAACAGTGTAGTTATTCCCTCCGTAAGGCAATCAAACAGGCAACATGTCAGTATAGAGACAAAGTGGAGTCGCGTGGTCTATGTGGCAGGGTCTACAGACAATCACGGACTACAAAAGGAAGACAAGCCACGTCGCGGACACCGATGTCTTGCTACCGGACAAGCTAAACACCTTCTTCGCCTGCTTTGATGATAACACAGTGCCACCGARYCGGCCCGCTACCAAGGACTGTGGGCTCTCCTTCTCCGTAGCCGACGTGAGTAAGACATTAAGCATGTTAAGCCTCGTAAGGCTGCCGGCCCAGACGGCATCCCTAGCCGCATC
>NW_019950072.1:0-9146 GCF_002910315.2 Salvelinus sp. IW2-2015 | reverse complement strand
AGACAACCAGTTAGAGCCCCACTGAACCAGACAACCAGTTAGAGCCCCGCCCACTGAACCAGACAACCAGTTAGAGCCCCACTGAACCAGACAACCAGTTAGAGCCCCGCCCACTGAACCAGACAACCAGTTAGAGCCCCACTGAACCAGACAACCAGTTAGAGCCCACTGAACCAGACCACCAGTAAGAACCCCGCCCACTGAACCAGAGCAACAGCAGTTAGAAACCCCACTGAACCAGACAACCAGTAGAGCCCCGCCCACTGAACCAGACAACCAGTTAGAGCCCCACTGAACCAGACACAACCCAGTTAGAGCCCCACTGAAACCAGACAACCAGTTAGAGCCCCCACTGGAACCAGACAACCAGTTAGAGCCCGCCCACTGAACCAGTTAGCCAACGACAGTTAGAGCCCGCCCACTGAACCAGACAACCAAGTTAGAGCCCCGCCCACTGAACCAGACAACCAGTTAGAGCCAGCCACTGTTAACCAAGACAACCAGTTAGACCCACTGAACAGACACCGTTAGAGCCCCACTGAACCAGACAACCAGTTAGAAGCCCACTGAACCAGACAACCAGTTAGAACCCCACTGAACCAGACAACAGTTAGAGCCCCGCCCATGAACCAGACAACCAGTTAGAACCCCACTGAACCAGACAACCAGTTAGAGCCCCGCCCCTGAACCAGACAACCAGTTTAGAGCCCGCCACTGAACCAGACAACCAGTTAGTGATAGCCCCGCCTCACTGAACCAGACAACCAGTTAGAGCCCCACCCACTGAACCAGACAACCAGTTAGAACCCACTGAACCAGACCAACCAGTTAGAGCCCCACGAACCAGAACAACCAGTTAGAGCCCCACTGAACCAGACAACCAGTTAGAACCCCGCCCATGAACCAGACAAGAACCAGTTAGAACCGCCACTGAACGACAACCAGTTGACCACTGACCAGACACCAGTTAGAGCCCCGCCCACTGAACAGACAACCAGTTAGAGCCCCGCCCACTGAACCAGACAACCAGTTAGACCCACTGAACCAGACGACCGTTAGAGCCCCACTGAACCAGACAACCAGTTAGAGCCCCACCCATGAACCAGACAACCAGTTGAGCCCCACTGAACCAGACAACCAGTTAGAGCCCCACTGAACCAGACAACCAGTTAGAGCCCCGCCCACTGAACCCAGACAAACCAGTTAGAGCCCCACTGAACCAGACACGACCAAGTTAGAGCCCCACTGAACCAGACAACCAGTTAGAGCCCGCCACTGAACCAGACAACCAGTTAGAGCCCCGCCACACTGAACCAGACAACCAGTTAGAGCCCCGCACTGAACCAGACCAAAACCAGTTAGAGGCCCGCCCACTGAACCAGACCATAACCAGTTAGAGCCCCACTGAACCAGACAACAACACATACACTATCCCATCCTCAGTCAGAACACATATGAGTTCAATAATCTGAACTGTAACTGTTATGTCATATCCAGTCGTTAGCGACCATATGGCAGAGATGATTTGCACTCCCATCTTGGCTAAACTATCCCCAGGGAGAATGATGTCAGCACACTGTATATTTTGACCAGACCCTGAGTGTACTACATAGAAAATAGAGCAGTATTTGTGAAGCAGCCTCAGTGTGGGTCCTATATAAACCCGAGAGGAGAGTTTCGGCTGTGTCCTGTAAGTTTAACGTCGGACGGGACCGCATACATCACCATCACAGATCAACAAGCTCAAATTTACGTGATGTTCAGGCCGTGATTCATCCGAGTATCTGGTGCATTCAACCTGTATAAATCAACATCTTGGTTTTCTGCCCGTAGCCTGGCGCGGTGAATAATCGCTCTGCTCGCTGGACTGGAAGACGACCAATAAAAAGATAGAGGAGGACTACTGTGTGTATGCTGCAGAATCAGGAGAGGAGTGGATTCACTYCGCAATGACTTCCATCAGACACAAGCACAGAATCACAGATTAAAACGGCTTCAGTTTGGGAGTCAGTGGATTATCTTGTCCAGAAACCGGTACGTCTCAGCTGTTCACTGACCTAGAATGAACTSTCTGACCTGTGCTCTCTCTCTCCTACCTCCTAAACACTGAATGACAACATCGCCCCCAACAGGGGAATAGGGCAGGACGGGAAATATCAGCCTCAGGTAACATGCCTCAGGTAATCATCCAACCAGAGCCAGAAAGACAAGGGAATTAACTATACTGAACAAAAATGTATTTAAAAAAACGTGCAACAATTTAAAAGATTTGACGGAATTACAGTTCATAGAAGGAAATTAGTCAATTTAAATAAATTCATTAGACCCTAATCTATGGATTTCACATGACTGGGTAGGTGCACAGCCTGACTGGCTGAGTGACTGACTGTCTGGCTGAGTGACTGACTGTCTGGCTGAGTGACTGGCTGGCTGAGTGACTGGCTGGCTGAGTGACTGACTGACTGGCTGGCTGAGTGACTGACTGACTGGCTGGCTGAGTGACTGACTGGCTGGCTGCCTGAGTGACTGGCTGGCTGAGTGACTGGCTGAGTGACTGGCTGGCTGAGTGTATGAGGAGTAAACCGTGCTAGAGGATTAGTCTTTTCTGAAGCCCACAACAGTGTGTGAGTGTGTGAATGCTGAAGGAGAGGACAGATAGCTTCCCCCTAACTACAGCACGTTTCAGACAGACAACCCCCAGTCCAGGCTGTCTGGACCTGCTAATTGCTCGTTTTGCATACGGCCGGCCTGCTCTCCGCTAACATATGGCCCTTACTCCACCGCCCCGCCCCTCTTGGCTGGGCTAACCGATAATACACCATGCGGCGAGCAGCTGGAGCAACATGGCTGCCAGGACAGGCTTCCTCAGCCCTGTTCCACACCCAGAAACATTAAAAACACCACCAAAACTAAATAAATACATTTTATAATGAGTCCCTTCAGCCAGGCGGACGCCTTTCCCAAAAATACAAATGAGCAGTTACAGGGATTTATTCTCCCAGCCCGGCCACCACCGACAGCCAGCCCCGGGCCCACCGACAGCCAGCCCCGGGCCCACCGACGCCTACCGGGCCCACCAGCCACCGGCCCACGACAGCCTTACGGGCCCACCGACAGCCTTACCGGGGACCCCACGACAGCCTTAACCGGGCCCACCGACAGCCTTACCGGGCCCACCCAGCCCTTACCGGCCCACGACAGCCAGCCCTGGGCCCACCGACAGCCAGCCGGCCACCACAGCTTACCGGCCCACCGACGCAGCCTGGCCCACCGACAGCCTTACCGGGCCCACCGACAGCTGCTACCTGGCCCACCGACAGCCAGCCCTGGCCCACCGACCAGCCAGCCCTGGCCCACCGACAGCCATGCCCGTGCACACGCCGGCCCACCGACAGCCATGCCCTGGCCCACCGACCAGCTACTTACCCGAGGCCCACCGACAGCCTTACCGGCCCACGCAGCCAGACCCTGGGCCCACCGACAGCCAGCCCTGGCCCACCGACAGCCAGCCCTGGCCCACCGACAGCCAGCCCTGGCCCACCGACAGCCACAGCCCTGGCCCACCGACAAGCCAGCCCGGGCCACCGACAGCCCAGCCCTGGCCCCACCCACAGCAGCCTGGCCACCGACAGCCAGCCCGGGCCCACCGAGCAGCCCAGCCCCGGCCCACCGACAGCTAGCCCGGCCCACGACAGCTCAGCCCTGGCCCACGACAGCCCCGGCCCCCTGACCAGGAAACCACATACAAACTTCATAGTTCACACCAGAGCCACCACGACCAAGCCACTTACCGCGGCCCACCGCAGACCCAACCAACACCCACACCAGCACGGCCACCGACCTTACCGGGCCCACCGACAGCCTTACCGGGCCACCGACACCAGCCCGGGCCCACCGACTTAGCCAGCCCGGCCCACCGACAGCCTTACCTGGGCCCACGTCAGCCAGCCCGGCCACGACAGCTTACCGGCCCACCGACAGATCGCCACGCAGCTCCGGCCACCAGCCAGCCCGGCCCACGCAGGCCTTACTCGGAGCGCGAGCAGCCATTCCAACAGAATAAACTAATCTCATTTATGTACGAGGAATTTCATTCCACAGTTAAAGTGACACGGGAGTTGAAGCGTAAGTAATTGTTATGACCAGGGCTTGTGTCCTAAACGGTCCCATGTTCTCCTACGAGTCCAGATGTAGGGCCAGGACCAGTCCTGCTTACTTGGACGACTGGGAAGATTAGGAGCCAATCATTGCTCTAAGTATTTATGAATTCATTGTCTTGAATAATTGTATGGAATTTAAAATTTGTGCTTGTAGCTAGTGGTCTAAATTATGAATTTAATTTGTGCTCATGGCCTAGTGGTCCATGAATTTATATATTGTGGCTCATTGGCCTAGGTTGGTCTAGTAGTCCATGAATATAAATTTGCTGCATGTGGCCTAGTGATCTAAGTACCTCCATCTTTCCCCACCGCACCCCCCTCTCATCTTTCCCCACCGTCACCCCCATCTCCCATCTTTCCCCACTGTAACCCTCCATCTTCTCCCCACTCTAACCTCTCCATCTTGTGCACCCACCAAGTGCAACCTCCCGGTCCTCACATTACTTTCCCCACCGTCACGCCCCGCCACTAGCACACCTCATCTTCCTTCATCTTTTCCCCATCGGTTACCGCGCACTGGTCGAATTCCCGTCCTCCGTAGTCATTCCCCGTGACCGCCACCTCCTGCTGCCCCGCCCCATCTTTCCCCGCCGCCGTCACCCCCTCTCCGTCTTTCCCACTGCCACCCTCTCCATCTTCCCACCCGCCACCACCCTCCATCTCTTCCCCACTTCACCCCTCAGCTACTTTTCTCTCCACTTTCACCCTCTGTCCGCATCTAGCCTCTCTTCTACACTTGTAGGCGACATGCTCCATCCTCTCACGAGAAACCTCTACTCATCATTTCCCCACTCACGCCCCAACCTCGCTCCCTCCGCACCTGTTGCCCCTTCCATCCCGCCCACCCGGATGCTTCCTCATCTCTTCGAATCCCACCGCCGACCCTTCTTCCCATCCTCTCCATCCGTCCCAACCGCCCTCCTTTTCCACCGCCATCTCCCTCATCCAATCTTTTCCCCACTGCTAACCTCTCCATCTTTCCCTCATCTCGCACACCCTTCCGTTTTCTTCGCCACCGCCAACCACTCTCCGTCTTCCCCGCCGTCACACTCCCTCTCCATCTTCCCCACCGTCACCCCTCTCCATCTTTCCCCGCCGTCACCCTCTCCATCTTCCCGCCCGGTCACCTCTCCATCTTTCCCCGCCGTCAACCCTCTCCATCTTTCCCACCGTCACCCCCTCTCACATCTTTCCCCCACCGTGCACCCCCTCTCCACTTTCCGCCGCCGTCACCCCTCTCATCTTCACCCGCCGCTCACCCCTCTCCATCTTTCCCCCCGTCACCCCCTCTCATCTTTCCACTGCCACCTCTCCATCTATCCCACTTGCACACCCCCCTGTCTCCATCTTCCCCACTGCAACCCTCTCCATCTTTTCCCACTGCACCACTCTCCCATCCTTTCCCCACCGCCACACCTCTCCGTCCTTTCCCCACTGCCCACCCTCTCCATCTACTCCCTCACCTCTCCATCTTTCCCACTGCCACCCCTCATCTTTTCCCCCACTGCCACCCTCTTCTCTTTCCCCACGCCACCCCTCTCCGTCTTTCCCCACTGCCACCCTCTTCCCATCTTTCCCCACCGTCACCCCCTCCTCATCTTTTCCCACTGCCACCTATTCTCCATCTCTTCCCCACCCACCCTCCTCTCCCGTCTTTCCACCTGCACCCCCTCTCCGTCTTTTCCCACGGCCACCCTCTCCGTCTTATCCCCCGCCATCACCCCTCTCCGTCTTTCCCGCCGTTCACCCCCTCTCCATCTTTCCCGCGTTCACCCCCGTCTCCATATCATTTCCCGCATCACCCTCTCCATTCCTTTCCCCACCGTCACCCCCTCCTCCATCTTTCCCCACCGTCACCCCCTCTCCATCTTTCCCGCTGTCACCCTCTCCATCTTTCCCGCTGTCAACCCTCTCCATCCGGTCTCTCCTTCCCGCTGTCACCCTCTCCTCTTCCCCCACTGTTCACCCTCCCATTTTCCCACTTCACCTCACCCCTCTCATCTTTCCCCCCTGCACCCCTCTCCATCTTTCCACTTGTCACCCCTCTCCCAATCTTTCCCCACTGTCACCCTCTCCATCTTTCCCCACTGTCACCCTCTCCATCTTTCCCACCACTGCTCACCCTCTCATTCTCTTTCCCCCGACTGTCACCACTCTCCATCTTTCCCCCACTGTCCCTCCTCCATCTTTCCCCACTTCACCCTCTCTCCATCTTTCCCCACTGTTCACCCTCTCCTCTTTCCCACGTCACCCTCCTCTTCTTTTCCCACTGCACCCTCTCTACTTTCCACTTGCTCAACCTCTATCTCAATTTAAAAAAGTCAGAAAAGAAACTTAAAACATTCACATTTGTACTTACATCTTGAGATGATCGGTGACGGAAGTGAATCGCGGGACTTCGGTTCACGCTCTTCAATAGGATTGCAACTTGGATGGTTCCAACCAGCCAGGGCTGTTTGAATCTCTGGTAGTGAGTGACAGACTTGTACTCACCAAGATCCTCGTCTCCAGACCAGGGAACATTCAGTTGTCTGAAAGAGAGGAGAAGATAGTGGAAAATGAGAATGTATTTTTTTAATATAATACATAAAACCATTTAACAGACCCGCCTTTATCAAAAGCAACTTAAAGTTTAGCTGACTTTTACATATGTGGTCCGGGGTGATCAAAACGATATACGTTAAAAGCCCCAGTTCTACTAACTGACCTATTAGAGGACTCTGGAGCCATGTTCTACTGTAACTGAGATACAGAGACCAAATGTTCCTACTAACTGAACTTACAGAGGACCAATGGTTCTTACTAATGACCTACCAGAGACAGTTTTACTAAATGAAACTACAGAGGACTATGTTCTACTTAACTGAACTACAGAGGACCATGTTTAGACTACTACAGACTGGATATTCTTACAGTAGACCCTGATCACTATGAACACAGGGACCAGTACGGAACTACCGAGCATGTTCTACTAATGAACTACAGAGGACCATGTTCTACCTAACTGAACCTTGACAGACGGAATGTTCTACTAACTGACACTAAGAGGACACTGTTCTACTAACTTTGACCCTACAGAGGACCATGTTCTACTAACTTGACCCCTTACAAGATCTGACTGATCAAGCCAATGTTCTACTAACTGAACTAGAGGCCTTAGTAGGCCATTTGTTCTACTACCTAACTACCAGAGGACCATTGTTCTACTAACTGAACTTACAGAAGGACCCCATGTTCCTACTGGAACTCGAACAGTCTACAGCTGAACTACAGGCTTACTGAACTGTTAACTGGGATCTACTACGAACTACAGAGACCATGTTCTAATAAACTGAACTACACAGGACATGTTCTACTAACTGGAACCTAACAGAGGACCATGATCCTACTAACTGAAACTGAGAGGACCAAATGTTCTACTACTGAACTACAGAGGACCATGTTCTACTACTGAGGCTAACAGAGGGCATGTTTACTAACTTGAACTACAGAGGCCTTGAAGAGCCTGTTCTACCTAACTGAACTACAGGAGACCAGTTCTATCTAAAGTGAACTACAGAGGAACTCGTTTTCTAACTAACGTTGAACTACAGAGGACCGTGTTTTCTAGCTATCTTTGAACTACAGGAGGACCGTGTTCCCACTAACTGAACTACATGAGGACCATGTTTTAACTAACTGACTACAGAGACCATGTTCTACTAACTGACTACAGAGGGACCATGCTCTACCTAAACTGACTACAGGGACCATGTTCTTAGTTACTTGACCTACAGAGCGACCATGTTCTAACAACGGAATCACAGAGGACTCAATTTTCTACACTAACTGGAACTACAGAGGACCAGTTCCTAATTAACTGAAACTACAGAGGACCATGTTCTACTAACTTGAACTACAGAGACCATGGTTCTACTAACTGAACTAGCAGAGACCATGTCTATATCTAACTGATGGACATGGCTTCTATCACAGAGACCCATGTGCTACTAACTGACCTACCAGAGGACCATGTTCTACTAACATGACCTACGAGACCATGTTCTACTAACGTCAGGACCATCTACAACGCTAAGAGACATTGTTCTACCTACTGAACTACAGAGGACCATGTCTTACTACTGACCTACAGAGGACCATGTTCCTAACTGAAACTACTACGAGGACGCATGTCTACTTAACTGACACAGAGGACCCATGTTCTACTAACTGAAACTACAAGATGGACCATGGTTCTACTAACTGACTACAGAGGACATGTTCTACAACTGACTACAGAGGAACCCATGTTTAACCTAACTGAACTACAGGAACCATGTCTATACTTAACTGGACCTACGGACCCTGTCACAGAACCAAGACATGTTCTTACTCCTGGAATACGAGGACCATGTTCTACTAACTGAACTACAGAGGGACCATGTTCTTACTAACTGAACTACAGAGGACCATGTTCTAGACTATACTTGAACTACAGAGACCATGTTCTACTAACTGACCTACAGAGGACCATGTTCTACTAAAGACTACAGGAGGCCGTCAACCCTACAGGAATGTTCTAACTAACTGAACTACAGAGGACCATGTGTTCTACTATACTGACCTACAGAGGACCATGTTCTACCTAACTGGACTGACAGAGGACCATGTTACTACTAACTGACTCAGAGGACCATGTTCTACTAACTGACGCTACAGAGCCCATTTCGACCTAACTGAGCCTACAGGACGACACGTTCACTTAACTGACTACAGGAGGACCCATGTTCCTCTAACTGAACTACAGAGACCAGTTTACTAACGAGCCCTACCAAGAACCCATTTCTACTAACTGACCCTACCAGAGGGACATGTTCTACTAAACTGGAACTACCAGAGGACCCATGTTCTTTACTAACTGACCTACAAGAGGACCATGGTCTACTATACCTGACCTTACAGAGGACCATGTTCTACTAATCTGAACTACAGAGACCCATGTTCTAA
>NW_019950071.1:0-9147 GCF_002910315.2 Salvelinus sp. IW2-2015 | reverse complement strand
TTTGAAGGGTGTGGCGTGTTTTTATTGATTTGTTGCCTTTAACCTGGTGATAGCACATCTTCCAGTGTTGGTACGGTTATTCTAACGTTTCCTCTGTTTGGTTTTCCTGTGTTTGTTTTTTCCTCCCTTTCATCAATTTCCTTTCCTCATATCCTAGCTCCTTGGTCTTTATTTCCTTTTCCCATTTGCTTCTTTTCGGCGTATGTTATTCGTAGGGTTGCTTCTTCTTCTCCATTTTTTTGTTCTCTGTTTTCCCTTGTTCTGTTTTTTTTTTTCCTAATGCTGTCTTCTTGTTTGCTTAGTTCCACTTTTCTTCGTGTTTGTTGATACTTAATACTGTGAGTGTTGGATATGTTTGTTGATATTTTGCTTGGTCATTCTTATTTCTGCGTATTG
This sequence comes from Salvelinus sp. IW2-2015, assembly GCF_002910315.2. Classification (NCBI taxonomy): domain Eukaryota; kingdom Metazoa; phylum Chordata; class Actinopteri; order Salmoniformes; family Salmonidae; genus Salvelinus; species Salvelinus sp. IW2-2015. The sequence goes on along the minus strand of NW_019950071.1, from coordinate 8,751 downwards.
GGTTTTGCTGGACTATTTGTTTGGGTTTGCGTTATTGCCAGTGATTTGTTTGGGCTTTTTGGGTTGCTGGATGCTTTTAGGTTTTTTTGTGTTGTTTTTGAATATAGTTTGTTTTTTTAATTTTTGTGTGTGGTGAGAGATATGGTTGCGAGGATTGTAGCTTGGTTTTTTGGTGTTTGGGTGTTGTTGATTGGGTGACTTTTGCGTTGAGGTGGGTTGGGGTTTTGTCGGTTTATTAGTTTTTGTCAGTATGGGTGGCTTGACTTTGTATTTGTTGAATTACAGTCAAATATCTATTCGTTTATAGACTGTGTTCAGGTTTGTCCTAACGATTGTAATGTGATGTTTATGTAGGGCGGCTGAGGTTGGGTGTTGCGTTGGCATCGGATCTTTTTTGGATTTTGCGGTTTGGTTGTTTTCCCTGGGGTGGGGGGTTGTCGTTTTTTTGTGTTTCTTTTGTGCAGATGATGATGCGTTTTTGGGTGGGGTTTGGCGGGGCTTTTTTGGCTGTTTGGCTTTGGTTTTTGCCTTTCGCTGACTGTTTGTGTGTTTTTGGGTGTTGTGCTTGTTTGTTGACCTAATTTGATTATGATAGGTGATGGTTTCTCGTATTGTTGGTGTATTGAAGAAAGTGTGTTGGCGTTGCTGGTCGTTTGTCAGTTCATGGGGTTGAGATTTATTGGTTGGTTTTTTTTCTTTTTTTTTGTTTTTGTTTGTGGTTATGGGGTTATGTGCTGTGGTGCGTGTTTTTGTTTTTGGCTGACTGATTCAAATGTGTTGGAGTTGGTGGTATCTCGGGGTTGCTTTTCGATCACCGACGTTGTGTATTTTCATCAGGTGTTTCTGTTGGTTGGCTGTGTTGGTGTCACTTGTTTGTTCCGTTACGTTGGTTCCTTATTTATCTTTTGTTGTGCATCTTTTGAGTTATGTTATCCGTATGGTTTTTATGTGTTGGTAGCTTATTAATTTCTGGTTTTTTTTTTTTAGACTTTTTTGTGAGTTTAGTGTATTACTATGTGTTCATGGCCTTTTATTTGTCGCTACTCGATTGCGTTTGTCTAGGAGGGAGAGCAGATTCATATGCTCCTAGTTGGTTCTCGACCGGGTGTTGTGGTTTCTTTTTTCTTTAGTGTTGGGTGGGGTTTGGGGCTGGGTATTTGTTTTGTATTTATTGTGTTTTTTGCGCTGGGGGTTTGTTTGTTTTGGGGTTTTCTTGTGTGGCTTTAGAAATTTTGTTGTCTTTCTATGTCGATGTAATGTGATGGGCTTTTTTCTAAGGCCTGGTGTGTGAAGTAGGTGTGTGGTTGACTGGTTTATTTGTCAACAGAGTCTGCTTGGTTTTGGTTGTTTCTCTATATCGTTTGGTATGCACGTTGTGGGGTTGGTTCTGTCGTGATAAGCTATGTACAGTTTTACTAGCTACATTTTGTTGTTGCTGGCTGTGATGTTTGTGCTATTTTCTGTGCTTTGTTTGCGGTGTTTTTTAAGCTTGTGCTTTTAGTGGGTGTTTTGGAATACTTGGTGAGTGGATCTTCAATTCAAGATCTGTGCGCTTCCATTGGGGTCTGAGGTTAGATTCAGGAGAAATGAGGGTGGGTTGGGGTGGTTTGTGTTATCACTCTGAGTTTTGTGCTTGGGTACTGTATCTTAATTTGGGAGCCTTAAATGTGTTTGGTTTGTTTTTGTTATTGGTTCTTAGCTGCGTTCTATCTCTGGGGAGTTGCTCACGAGAGATATTCTTGTGCGTCTTGGGTTGACTCTGGGGGGACTTTTGTGCTTGGCGTTTGGTGCGACAGCTTTTTTATATCTTTGCTACGAGCAAGTTTTCCTATGGATTAATTCTGTTTTTTGTAAGATGGGTTTTTTTTTTTTTTTTGATTGCGATGCGCAAATTTCACTTTTGTCCAGGTGTTAGATATATGAATCTGCGCCTTGCTTTTTTAGAGGGTTTTGGGGGCTGTGTGCTCTGCCTTATTTTTTTAGATCATCTGATACTAGTTGCGCTCTATTATTTTCCGCATTGTTGAGTTACTAATTGCTACATTAATAGATTAGTTGGGAAATGTGTGTATGCCTGAAGGATTGATTATGTCGGTCTTTTTTAAACCCACCGTTGTTAGAGATAGTGTGGGGGCGGTGGTTGTTGGTGGGGAGCATCTTGTTGTGGTCTTGGAGACCTGGGGGCTGTTCTTCACTCTTTTTGCTATTGCTGGGCTGATACTCATTCTGGTTGTGGTGGAGAGATCTTTGGCTGATTGGGGTTGTCTATGGGCAGGATTTTTGGGCTTTTTAATATACTAAGCAGTGCGGTCGGTTTGGGAACGTACGTATCGTAGCTGTGGGTGTTTTTAGTGGGGGGGTGGCGGGCTCGCGTGGTTCGTGTGTCCTGGCTGTCGTGATTGCGCAAAGAACTGTCGCCAGTGGTGGGGTCGTTCCAAATCTGTAAAACGCTACAGAAGTGGTGTATTACTATTTTAACAAAAAAACGCCATTTGGGTTCGTTATGTTCAGAAAACCAAAGGCCTCGTTCCGTTTCGAGGATTGCGGGCCGAAAATTCCAAAAAGGGGGGGGGGTATCCGTAATGTTACGTAGAAACATGTCAAATGTTTTTTTATTTTATAATCAAGTCTCAGGTGTTTTAACAAAACATAATCGATAATATTCAACCGGTACCTTAACCTATTAATTAAAGAAGGAGAAAGAAATCGGGGATACGGGCTACCTCAGCGCGCAGGAACTAATCAAACGACAACTGACTAGTTGAAAAAAATCCTCAACTCATTTTCAAAATAAAAGCCTGGAAAACTATGTCTAAAGCCTGTGACAGCCTGAAGGGAAAGCCGGAGAAAAGGAATCTGGTTTGATTACCCCTTAAAAAAATATTATTTTAATTTTTTATTTTTTTTATTTTTTTTAAGAATTGGAAGAAAACTGGCAGGAAACACAGACTTTAAAAATAAATTAAAATTCACTTCCGTGGTTTGTTCGATTTTCCTCAGGTTTTCGCCTGCTAGAATCAGTTTTGGTCTATACTCACAGACTAATATTTTGCACAGTTTTTGGAAACTTTTGGAGTGTTTTCCTATCCTAACTGTATTATATGCATATTCGATCTGGACCTGAGAAATAAGTCCGTTTACTTGGGAAGTTATTTAATAAAATTAAAAAATATATTAAAAATCTGAACCCTTAGCGTCAACAAGCAAGGGTTTTAAGGCCACCAAAAGAAGAGAAGACATGATGAAGGAAATAAAATTCCACATAGAAGTGGGTTCTTCTTGGAATAGTTTTATTCAATTGAGCCTAAAAAAGCTGTCTATCAAATTCAACGTTTATTTGGTCACGTGCGCCGAATACAAGAAAACAGTGGAGTAGACCTTACAGTGAAATGCTACTTACAAGGCTCTAACCCATGGTGCACGAAAAAAAAAAAAAAAAAAAAAGGGTATGTGTGTGTGTGGTGGGGGTCGTGTGTTGTGTAGGAGTAGAGATAAAACAACAGTAAAACGACATTTGGAAAAAAGAGTAGCAAGGCTATATACAAACACCTGTTAGTCGGCTTATTTGAGGTAGTATTGTACGATGAGTACCCGTCTGTGAGTATAAAAACAGTAAAGAAATACAGGACAAATAGTTGAAGAACGTCATATGGTAGGCAAAAACCTGAGAAAGAAAAAAAAAAAAAAGAACAAAATCCCAGCCAGGAAGTGGGGGAAATCTGAAGGTTGGGTTCATTTTTTTTCACGTCATTCCTATTTGGAAAGGATACAGTGGGATAATTGGTCATGTTGGCACTCCTAAGGGCTTCCACTAGATGTCACAGTCCTTTTACTTTTAGTAACCTTGTTTGATGCTTCTACCTATGAAGCGGGGCCGGATGAGAGGGGATGAGTAAGGTCTGCCCAATTTAGCTGGTGACCTATAGCGCTGACACAGAGTAGCGCGTTCACATGTGGAGAGTTAGGGCTTGAGTTCCATTGCCATTTCTGAAAGACTAAAGGAATTCTCGCGGTTGGAACATTATTGGCACGATGTATGTTAAAAAACATCGTAAGATTATTCTATAACTATTTGAGTCATGTTTCTACCGGACGTCGTAACGGAACTTTTTGGACTTTTTTCGTCTGCTCCTAGTGACGCACTATTCGTGAGTTTGCGATTTTGTTTTTACCAAATGCCGCCTTACAAAAGGTACTATTTTTGACATAATGATGTGACAATTAATCAACAAAAACGTAAAAGTGTTTTTTTTTGCTAAATGTATTGTGGAACTGGGAATTCCTGGGAGTGCATTCTGATGAAGATCATCAAGGTAAGTGAATAAATTTTTAATAAATGTTTTTCTGACTTCTGGCTGGTTGACTTGCACAATTATGTGGCGGATAATTTACTTTTTTTTTTGGGGGCTTGAGTTTGGGGCTCTGAGGTACGCCGTACTCAGATTAAAATTGGTGGGCATGGTTGGGGGCTTTTTCCACCGTAAGCTTTTTTGATCTGACACAGCAGTTGCCTTAAGGTGAAAGTGTATCTAAAGTTCCAGTGTATAACACTTGTATCTTTCCATCAACAATTTAATAATGAGATATTTCTGTAAATTGATGTGGGCGTATGGGCAACATCACCCGGATGTTTTTTTGGAAAACTACTGAATTCATTTAAAAACGTCACAATGTATACATCTGAGATTTTTTTGATATAATATTAACTTTATCGAACAAAACATACTATGTATTGTGTAACATGAAGGTTCTGATGAGTGTATCTTGATGAAGATATCAAAGGTTAAAGTGATTACTTCTCTCTCTAATTTTTCTGATTTTTGTGACTCCTCTCTTTAAGCTGGAAAATGGCTGTGTTTTTTTTTTTTCCCTGTGATTGGCTTTCTGGGAGAACCCGTCCCCCACATAATAGTTTTTGTGTTGTGGTGATGCCGCTTCGCCAAAAGGCCTATTTGAAATCGAGTTCACCCACTGTGGTGGGATTAAACAAAGATGTATCTTAAAAGGTGTAAACTACTTGTATGTTTGAGGAATTTTAATTTTTATGCGATTTCGTTGTTTGAAATTGCGTCCTGCCACTTTCACTGGCTGTTGCATATCGCAGCCAAGAGAAGTTGACTATGCATATATGATGAACAGAGTAGCAGAGATAAAAGAGGGGTTAGCGGGTGGTGGGAACACAATGCAGATAGCCAGTTAGCCAATCATGTTCATTGATTGTGTTAAGACGACCGAATCAATCACTCACAAAACTAGCAGACCCATGGACCTCATTGTCTAGGCCTCTCTCTAAACTCCGCCCTTCACGGAAAAATATGGTCAAAACTCACAAATCGAAAAGATAACTGTTTATTAGTATTTCATCACTGAGAAATGATCTTTGCCTAAATATTTTTTACAGTTTTTAATTTTATTTATTTTAGTGTGCGAGTGTGTGCTGTTGGAAAATGTGATAAAACTATAGTTTGATTAGATATTTGAAATGTTAATTAGACGTTAAGTTAGAGGAAATATGAATACTGCTTATGTAAGAGAGCTTTTGGGMAAAGAAMAGGAGAGTAGGTCTGTTGCAACAGGAAATAACACTTAGTTAGGGGTATACTGAGAAAATGTATGTTGTACAATTAGAAAAACAGTGAATGTTGGAAGAGGATCAGTGTTTTCTACCCAGAGAAATAGTATGTGCACACTTAAAAGACATCTAATAGAATTTAAAGTGCACTAGCCAAACATTGGACCATCTGGAACTCTGTACTGTTGGGAACTTTTTGAGAACGGCGCTTATCTTTGTAGAGATTGTTTGCTGACAGTCCTACTGTGCCCTGAGTCTAAGATAACAACCTGCCAAGATAGGGGTTCTCTTTCTCTTTCATTCTCGCTTGCTCTCTCTGTCTTTCTTTCTTTTTCTCTCACACACACAATAACATGACATTCACACCGCAGTAAATTTCTATTACCAGAAAGGTAAGGATCTTCTTTCAATAATTACAGTATGTTCGATTTGTTTTGGAGTAACTTCTGAAGTAAATCTTTGTTGAACCGAATATTTAGTTTCACCTTAAAGAGGAATGGAAACACTAGGATTTACAACACCAGCTAACTGTAAATCGCCATATTGGCATTGTTGCGTCACTGGCAGGAGAGAACATTTTGGAACTCCCAAAAATGGCTGAATTGACCAAGTAGCTCCGAGTCTGAGAATATATTACAGAATTTAGAGAATTTATTACAGAGAATTAAATAATGTTAGTTAGGGAGCCAATAAACCTACTGAAGCCGTTCATGTTTGAGCCAACCGTTGCCCGAGATCAGAGTTCGTTTTCGTAGCAGTAACAACACAGATATGCCGCCTGAATCAACTCAGCTAGAGGGTCTGCGTAGCAAACTACCAGGTGTGAGTGGGGATGCTGCCAGATAGAGTAGGAGTGTGTGTGCATCACAGCAGCAAGATGTGTGACCTCTTGCCACAAGAAAAGGGCAACCAGTGAAGAACAAACACCATTGTAAATACAACCCATATTTATGCTTATTTATTTTCCCTTGTGTACTTTAACCATTTGTACATTGTTACAACACTGTACTGTATATATACATAATGACATTTTAATGTCTTTGTTTGAAAACTTCTGTATGTGTACTGTTACTGTTAATTTTTATTGTTTATTTCACTTTGTAATTATATTACCTCACTTGCTTGGCAATGTTAAACACGTTCCCATGCCAATAAAGTCCCTTGAATTGGGGCGATACAGCACAAAATCCCAGCGGATGGTGGCTGTATACATCCAGTCAAGGTTCCGGTCACCTCTCTGCGATGTTTTTGACGTTCACTATCGTTATGAACGTACTTACTTGGCAAGAAGAGGTTCTCGACCAGTCAGCAAGCCGATATGCCAGTTAAATAATTGGTGACATTTAGCTTGATTTATAAATTGTTTAAGGTTAATATCTGTAGTGGCGGTGCCAATAATATATTAATCAGTATCCATATAAAGATGTTTGTCACCAGCGCTGTTTGGCCTATGGTAAACATTTCTTTAAGATTACACTCATTCATCTCATCTCAGACATCTCATTCTAACCAATAATGGGCGTGCTCATTAAGTGATTTAGTTTCGCTATCAGACTAACTTTTCTTTATGATTTTTTCCAGTTCACCCTATTGGCAAAAGGGAGAATTGGCACGAGGTGTACGGCGTTCTCATTCCGCGTATGTCGTTTCTTCCAATGTAAATAGTAATTTGAAATCAATGGATTGTCAGTCCTGCAGTCTATAGCTCTGTCTATGATTTGAGAGTGTTACATTTCTCCAGTCCCATCCTCAGCTTTTTACCGAATAAGGAGCAGGGAGACTTATGTTTTCTACTGATGATTCCCATTTAAGAAAAAAGATGCAGATTAAATACACACAAAATATGTTACAGAACTATAAATCGTCACATCACTCAGACAGTTAGTGAATATCCCAGCACAGCAATCAATTCATTCAATGTATTTTAACAAAGCCCTTTTACATCAAAAAATAAAACCGCAGTGGTTATAGAGGGTGCAACAGTTCACACCTCAGGACCAAATGTCAGTTGGCTTTTCATAGCTGACATTCAATAGGTTGAGAGAGTCGAAAACAGCAGGACTCGACATGGTAGCACATCCATTGAAACGGGTAAAAAATCTGTGGCAAAACAATTCCACTCCGATTCCTTAGGATGGAGATGTATCTTTGAGTTCGCTGTTGAAGCACTGCTCCTCCATTTTCATGAACACCAGCCCTCCCCCCAAAGTGATCGATAGTATATCTTGGCCTGCTCTGTGATGAAATTCTGAAATCTGAAAGGCTTCCCTCAAAAGGGTTCCATAAGCCCGAGTTCCTGGTCTTCATGATCTCACTCCGTCGACTCCATCTGTGTGTATAGGGCAGGACTCGTTGTATATGATGGCGTTAGTCAAGCTAGCTGAGCCTGAGCTCTTTTAGTGAGTCCCAGTGGAACTCTCTTCTCCACCGCAGCACAGAACACTCTGGACACAGGGGTCACGTTTGGCAATGCTGTACTAACCATTCTTCCTGTTGGTAGATAACAATTAAGGCATCTAATTAGGCTATAGTTAGTTGAAGTCGAAGTTTTACATACACATTAGCCAAAATACATTTAAACTCAGTTTCACAATTCTGACATTATCCAGTAAAAATTCCCTGTCTTAGAACAGTTAGGATAACGCATTCTCATTTTAAGAGAAATGATGAAATGTCAGAATAATAGAGGAGAATGATATTATTTCAGCTTAATTCACATCTCACAGTGGGTCAGAAGTTTGCATACACTCAATTAGATATTTGGAGCATTGCTTTAAACATTTTGGGTAGCCTTCCACAAGCCTCCCACAAATGTTGGGTGAATTTTGGCCACTTCCTCTGACGAGCTGGTTAATTGAGTCAGGTTGTAGGCCTCCCTGCTCCACACGCTTGTTCAGTTCTGCCCACAAATTTTCTATAGTATTGAGGGTCAGGGCTCTTGTGATGGCCACTCAATATCCCTTGACTCTTGTTGTCCTTAAGCCATTTTGCCACAACTTTGGAAGTATGCTGGGGTCAATGTACATTTGGAGGACCCAAGCTTTAACTTCCTGACTGATGTCTTGAGATGTTGCTTCATATCGTCTTCCGAATAATTTCCTCGTCATGATCCGAATTGAGTTTTTTGAAGTGGCACCAGTTCTCTCTGCAAGAAAAGTACCCACAACATGAATGCTGGC
>NW_019950070.1:0-9150 GCF_002910315.2 Salvelinus sp. IW2-2015 | reverse complement strand
GTGTGTCAGTGTGTTCTGTGGTCAGTGTGGTTACTGTGTGTCCAGTTGTGTTACTGTGTGTCAGTGTGTGTTACTGTGCGTCAGTGTGTTACTGTGGCGTCAGTGTGTGTTACTGTGTGCTCAGTGTGTTCTGGTGTGTCAGTGTGTTACTGTGCGTCAGTGTTGTGTTCACTGTGCGTCAGTGTCGTTTACTGTGTGTCAGTGTGTTACTGTGTGTCAGTGTGTTACTGTTTGTGTCAGTGTGTGTGTTACTGTGTGTCAGTGTGTGTTACTGTGCGTCAGTCGTGTGTTACATGTCGTCAGTGTGTTACTGTGCATGTGTTCTGTGTGTCAGTGTGGTTACTGTGTGTCAGTGTGTTACTTTGTGTCAGTGTGTGTTACGTGTGTCAGTGTGGTGTTACTGTGTGTCAGTGTGTGTTACTGTGTGGTCAGTGTGTGTTTCTGTGTGTCAGTGTGTGTTACTGTGTGTTGCAGTGTGTGTTACTGTGTGTCAGTGGTTGTTTAACTTTGTGTCAGTGTGTGGTTACTTGTGGCGTCAGTGTGTGTTTGTGCGTCAGTGTGTGTTACTGTCGGTCTGTGTGTTTTACTGTGTGTCAGTGTGTGTTACTGTGGTGTCAAGTGTGTTACTGTGTGTCAGTGTGTGCTTACTGTGTGTTAGTGGTCGTGTTACTGTGTGTCAGTGTGTGTTACTGTGTGTCAGTGTGTGTTACTGTGTGAGTGTGTGTTACTGTGTTCAGTGTGCTGTTACTGTGTTCAGTGTTGTTACTGTGTGTCAGTGTGTTACTGTGCGTCAGTGTGTGTTACTGTGCGTCAGTGTGTGTTACGTGCGTAGTGTTACTGTGTGTCAGTGTGTTAGTTGTGTGTCAGTGTGTTATGTGCGTCAGTGTGTTACTGTGTTGTCAGTGTGTTACTGTGTGTCAGTGTGTGTTACTGTGCGTCAGTGTGTTACTGTGGCTCAGTGTGTTACTGTGTGTCAGTGTGTTACTGTGTGTCAGTGTGTTACTGTGCGTCAGTGTGTGTTACTGTGCGTCAGTGTGTTACTGTGTGGTCAGTGTGTTACTGTGTGTCAGTTGTGTTACTTTGTGTCAGTGTGTGTTACTGGTGTCAGTGTGTGTTACTGTGCGTCAGTGTGTGTTACTGTGCGTCAGTGTGTTTACTGTGCGTCAGTGTGTTACTGTGTGTCAGTGTGTTCTGGTGTGTAGTGTGTTACTTTGTGTCAGTGTGTGTACTGTGTGTCAGTGTGTGTTACTGTGTGTCAGTGTGGTGTTACTGGTGTGTCAGTGTGTGTTAACTGTGTGTCAGTGTGTGTACTGTTGTCAGTGTGTTACTGTGTGTCAGTGTGTTACTTTGTGTCAAGTGTGTGTTACTGTGTGTCAGTGTGTGTTACTGTGCGTCAGTGTGTGTTACTGTGTGTCTGTGTGTGTTCAGTGTGTTAGTTGTGGCAGTGTGTTACTGTGTGTCAGTGTGTTTTAGCTGTGTGTCAGTGTGTGTTACTGTGTGCGTGTGTGTTATGTGTGTCAGTGTGTGTTACTGTGCGTCAGTGTGTGTTGATGTGTGCGTCAGTGTGTGTTACTCGTGTGTCGTGTGTGTTACTTGTGTGTCAGTGTGTTATCTTGTGTGTCAGTGTGTTACTGTGTGTCAGTGTGTTTACTGTGCGTCAGTGGTGTTAGTGTGTCTGTGTGTCAGTGGTGTGTTTACTGTGCGTCAGTGTGTGTTACTGTGTGTCCCAGTGTGTGTTACTGTGCGTCAGTGTGTGTTACTTGCGTCAGTGTGTTAGGTGTGTCAGTGGTTACTGGCGTCAGTGTGTTACTGTGTGCCGTGGTGTTACTGTGTGTCAGTGTGGTTCTGTGGCGTCAGTGTGTGTTACTGGTGTGTCAGTGTGTTACTGTGTGTCAGTGTGTGTTACTGTGGTCAGTGTAGCTGTTACGTGTGTCAGTGTGTGTTACTGTGGCGTCAGTGTGTGTTACTGTGTGTCAGTGTGTTTAGGCTCAGTCGTGTGTATATACTGTGTGTCAGTGGTGTTACTGTGTGCAGTGTGTGTACTGTGGTTCAGTGTGGTGTTACTTTGGTCGCATATGGTGTGGCTTTTCTGTGTTTCAGAACGGAAAGTCTGGAAAGTCTCCCAATCCTGTTTGTTTCCTCTTAAGACGACACACATTGTGTGTTAGTGAGTACTGATGCGGTGTAATTCGTTTGTGTTGTGTCGTGTGTGTGTGTGTGTTGTGTGTGTGGTGTGTGTGGTGTGGTGTTGTGTGTGTTGTTGTGTGTGTGTGTGTGTGTGTGTGTGTGTGTGTGTGTGTGGTGTGTGTGGGGTGACGTGCGTGTGGTTTTTCAGATCAACACCCTGGTCACAATGGACTAGAGGAGATGATAAACCACCAATCACTGTGTGCTCTAAAGCTTTGTATCCATTAGGATCCAAAGAGCTCTGTCAAGGACAGATGTGAAGAGAGAGGAAACGGGGAAAGGAGGGATGGAGGGAGGGAGAGAAGAGGGGAGGGGAGGAGCACAGTAACACACTGACACACAGTAACACACTGACGCACAGTAACACACACTGACGCACAGTAACACACACAGACACACAGTAACACACACTGAGTTCAAGGGGAAAGAATATGAGAATGCCTGTCCCATTCTATGTTTAGGACAATTTAGCATTTTCTGCATGGCTATATATGACTCTTGAAACAATAACGGGCTCTTCTGGTCGAACGTCTCTATGTGGGGTCGCCATCTAAACACAAAGTAATTACAAGCTGGTCGAACGTCTCTATGTGGGGTCGCCATCTAAACACAAAGTAATTACAACCTTTCACAATAGACATTTTATACACAACTTCACTGTGACAATCAATCACATTAAAACTTCTTATGGATAGGGGGCAGTATTCGGAAGTTCGGATGACTGAGATGCCCAAAGTAAACTGCCTGTTACTCAGGCCCAGAAGCTAGGATATGCATAGAATAGGTAGTATTGGATAGAAAACACTCTAAAGTTTCCAAAACTGTTAAACTAATGTCTATGAGTATAACAAAACTGATATAGCAGGCGACAACCCGAGGAGAATCCAAACAGATTTTTTTTTTTTTGGAGGTGACATTTTAAAATGCCTGTCTATGGGAAAATCAATGTAATACCTCCCAGATTGCAGTTCCAAGGGCTTCCACTAGATGTCAACAGTCTTTAGAAAGCGTTTCAGGCTTGTTTTTTGAAAAATGAGCCAGAAATTGTAGTTGGTCTAGGTGACTCCCATTTTGGCTGTAGTATTGTGGCGAGCGTCAGTGAGGGCCTCCGGTATTGAACATACTATTCTCCGTCTTAAATTGTATAATTTATTTACATATTAGGGTACCTGAGGATTGATTAGAAATGCTGTTTGACTTGTTTGGACGAAGTTTATTGGTAACTTTCGGGATTCATTTGTCTGCATTTTGAACGAGGGAAACAGGTGGATTACTGAGTCAGGCGCACCAAATAAACTGACTTTTTTGGGATATAAAGAAGGACTTTATCGAACAAAATGATTATTTATTATGTAGCTGGGACCCTTGTGATTGCAACCAGATGAAGATCTTCAAAGGTAAGTGATTTATGTTATCGCTATTTCTGACTTTCGTGACGCCTCTGCTTGTTTGGAAAATGTTTGTGATGCTTTTATATGCGGGGCGCTGTCCTCAGATAATCACATGGAATCTGACAAAGCGGCTGGATTAACAAGAAGTTAAGCTTTTAAACGATGTAAGACGGTATAACACGGTTCAACACGGTACAACACGGTTCAACATCATACAACACGGTTCAACATCATACAACACGGTTCAACACGGTTCAACATCATACAACACGGTTCAACATCATACAACACGGTTCAACACGGTTCAACACCATACAACACGGTTCAATGCGGTTCAACACGGTTCAACACGCGTTCAACACAGTTCAACACGGGTTCAACACGGTTCAACGCGGTTCAACATCATACAATGCGGTTCAACATCATTCAACATGGTTCAACACCGTACAACACCCTGTAAAACACTTTTCAACACTGTACAACACGGTTCAACGTAGTTCAACACAATATTAATAGGGAGCAAACAGTTGCTGGTTCTGAGAGTATTTGACATTAGTCAGCCAGCTGTCAGACTGAGACCTGGAGAATAAATCAGTTGGAAGCACACCTGTCAACAACATTACAGGACCAGGCGCTCCAACAAGGTGAACTTGTGACCAGTCAGTTCTTAGAAGACATGTGAAACACATGGTGTAGGGTTGCAAAATGACGGTAACGTTTTCTAAATTCCCAGTTTTTTTTTCAGAATTCCCATTTGGAAGATCCCCAGCATCAGGACATCTGGAGTCCAGTTACAACCCTGCACGTGGTGACTGTTTACAAAGCCTGAACTATTGAATATAGTGTCTAGAAATCGGCATCATTTAGAGTTCTACTTTCCTATCAGTCTTTTATCAGTCTGTTTCCTATGCTGTACTAGTACAGGTCTCTGTTAAGAGATCAACATCCTCTCAGACAAGACACACACTCCCACAGACAGATGGCAGACACATATACACACACAGACAGAGAGCGCAACGACAGGATGGAGGGATTATGAAGGAGTGTGAAAGACTGATGAAGCTGGAGAGAGAAACATCAGCTCCACAGGTAACTTCCACAGAGCTGTGAACGAGCTGAGAGACCGGGCAAGAAGGGCCTTCTACGCTATCAAAAGGAACATCAAATTCGACATAACAATTAGGATCTGGCTAAAAATACTTGAATTAGTTATAGACCTTTATGGTTGTGAGGTCTGGGGTCCGCTCACCAAACAAGAATTCACAAAAATGGGACAAACACCAAATTGAGACTCTGCATGCAGAATTCTGCAAAAATATCTTCAGTGTACAACGTAGAACACCAAATAATGCATGCAGAGCAGAATTAGGCTGATACCCGCTAATTATCAACCACCTAAAAGGAAGCGATTCCCAAACCTTCCATAACAAAGCCATCACCTACAGAGCGATGAACCTGGAGAAGAGTCCCCTAAGCAAGCTGGTCCTGGGGCTCTGTTCACAAACACAAACAGACCCCACAGAGCCCCAGGACAGAAACACAATTAGACCAAACCAAATCATGAGAAAACAAAAATATAATTATTTGACACATTGGAAATAATTCACAAAAAAACTGAGCAAACTAGAATGCTATTTGGCCCTAAACAGAGAGTACACAGTGGCAGAATACCTGACCACTGTGACTGACCCAAAATGAAGGAAAGCCTTGACTATGTACASACTCAGTGAGCAGAGCCTTGCTATTGAGAGAGGCCACCTTAGCCTGTCTTCTCTTGACAGCCAGGTCTGCCAATGTTCACACTGCCAACAAAATGAGATGGAAACTGAGCTGCACTTCCTAACCTCCTGCCAAATGTATGACCATTTTAGAGACTCATATTTCCCTCACATTACACAGATCTACAAATAATTCGAAAACAAACCCAATTTTGATAAACTCCCATATCTATTGTGTGAAATATCACAGTGTGCCATCACAGCAGCAAGATGTATGTCCTGTTGCCACAAGAAAAGGGCAACCAGTGAAGAACAAACACCATTGTAAATACAACCCATACTTATGTTTATTTATTTTCCCTTTTGTACTTTAACTATTTGTACATCGTTACAACACTGTATGGCTACATAATTTGACATTTGAAATGTTTTTATTCTTTGGGAACTTTTGTGAGTGTAATGTTTACAGTTAATTTTTATTATTTATTTCGCTTTTGTTTATTATCCACTTCACTTGCTTTGGCAATGTTAACATAGGGAGAGCGAGAGTGGGGGAGAGAGAGAGAGAGAGCGAGAGCGAGAGAGAGGGGGAGAGAGAGGGAGAGAGAGAGAGGGAGAGAGAGAGAAAGAGAGTGAGAGAGAGTGAGAGAGAGAGAGACAAAGAGAGAGAGAGAGAGAGAGGGATGGGGGAAACCCACAGTAAACTAATTCTCTCTCTCCTCTCAGTCGACGCTTGTCCTTGGTGATGAATATGAATTGAATTACTACAGCGTCTGTAAAGGATTTAGTCCTCCCTAAGACACATGGCAAGTACAATAGTAAGACTTTCCACAGAGAACAAACCTTTAAAATTGGCACATTTATGACAAATTCTAAACTGTAGCTTGAGTTGAGAGGGTTGAATTCTGAACTGTAGCTTGAGTTGAGAGGGTTGAATTCTGAACTGTAGCTTGAGTTGAGAGGTCTCCAACTCTGCCTTGCCTGTTCCACCATGCACTCCCATGCACGTTCCACTGTGTCCTGTCTGTTCCCATCATCACAACAGCCATGTTAAACCCATTGAGCAGCACCTGCTGTCCATCAGCAACACTTCAAACACTAACAGAGAGAGAGAGAGAGAGAGAGAGAGAGAGAGACAGAGAGAGAGAGAGAGAGAGAGAGAGAGAGAGGAGAGATGAGAGAGAGAGAGGACGGAGAGAGAGAGCACGAGAAGAGAGAGAGAGAGAGAGAGAGAGAGAGAGAGAGAGACGAAGAGAGAGAGAAAAGAGAGAAGAAGAGAAGAGAGAAGAGGAGAGAGAGAGAGAGAGAGAGAGGAGAGATGACAAGAGAAGAGAGAGAGCAGAGAGAGAGAGAGAGACTAGAGAGAGAGAGAGAGAGAGAGAGAGAGGAGAGCGAGAGAGAGAGAGAGCGAGACACGAGAGAGAAGACGAGGAGAGAGAGAGACAGAGAGAGACGAGAGAGAGAAGAGAGCACAGAGAAAGAGAGAGAGAGCCGAGAGAGAGAGAGCAGAGAGAGAGAGACGAAGAGAGAGTAACATTAAGAAATGCTATATGTAGGAAGGAATGCAGTTTGGAAACCTACCAAAAAAATTAGACACAACAGCAAATTCAATCCCTTTTAGACAACTCTGGTGTAAAACGTTCCACTGCAATAAGTGAAGGTGTAAACTTGGCGTAGAATATCTTAACAGTATTTGTACCTTCCCGCATCCGCTATCAACCTAAAATCTCAAATAGAAAACCGAAAGAAAATGAACAACAGTTGACAATGGTTGATGACGAATGCAAAAATCTAAAGAAATAAATTGAGAAACCTGTCCAACCAACATAGAGACGGAAAACCTGAGTCTACGCCTTCACTATGGTGAATCACTAAACAATACAGAAAATACACTACGAAAAAAGAAGGAACAGCACGTCAGAAAATCAGCTCAAGATGTAATTGAAACATCATAGACTCTACCACTTCTGGGAAATTGGAAAAACTAACAAACAACAACACGGAAGAGACTATCTATCCAAAATGGAGAGTGTATGGGTCTAAACCAGCTTCTTCCAATCTTTTTGGTATAAACAAAGAATTAAAAAGAGCAAAAACATTATACATGATCAAATACAAACCTTGAATCAAACTATTAAAGACTACCAGAACCCACTGGCTTCTCCAATTACTTCGAACGAGTTTACAGGACAAAATATCAAAAAACACTCCAACGCAAAAAGGCCTGTGGTGTTATGATGGTTATCCTTAATGAAATGATCAAATATACAGACAACAAATTTCCAATTGGGTATACTAAAACTCTTTAACATCGTCCTGTAAGCTCTGAGGCACTTCCCCAAATTTTGGAACCAAGGAACTGATTCCCCCATTTTCCACAAATAGTGGGACAAAATTTGACCCCAATAACATATCCGTGGGATATCGTAAGCAGTACCTTGGGAAATATACTCTGGCATTTATCATTAACAGCAGACTCGTACATGTTCCTCAATGAAAGTGAAAAATTTCAAAAAAAATCAACAAACAAACTAAGGAAGATGAATGAAAGGAGGAACCACAGGGCTTGAAACAAAGCAAGCTGTCATGAATTAACACAAAGCGAGCTACAGAAACAGCAAAAAAAACAAATCATAAAAACCAGTCAGCCAAAGGACACACATACCGCGAACAAGCAAGCAGATATGACATAAAATTCACAAAAAAACAAAGAGATGCGATATTTTGAGTTACACAAATTGGGTACTGGGAGCAAATGTCAATTGGGCTTTTTACCAAATTTACTTGACAACGACCATTTGTAATCACCCTATACACTATTGACAAACCAAACAAACTAGTCAAAACAGTCAGGCTAAGTCCTTCTCATGCTTTGTTTTGATCTTCTATAAAAAAGCCTTCGGACTTCAATTTGGCCATGAGGTCTGCCTATATCAATTGATTGGAAAGTGTGTTGGGGGAAAAAACACTAACCATTATACAATCATCGTACACAATACAACAGTGTGCGTTAATTGGCAAAAAACACACACATTCTCTTCCACAAGGGACGTGGGTGAGACCCGGGATGCAGTTAAAGCCCCACCCTCTTTCAAACATATATATTCAACGAATTGCGAGGGCATTAGAACAGTCTGCAGCAGCCTGGCTCACCCTACTAGAATCCGCAGGTCAATGTCTACTGTTTGCTTGATGATGGTGCCTCTGTCCAAACCAAGGAGGGCCTACAGCAGCACTAGGTTCTCTCTGCACAGATTCTGTCAGACCCTGGGCCCTGACATACAGTGTCTCAGTAAGACCAAAATAAGATGGTGTTCCAAACAGGTCCAGTCGCCAGGTTCCACCACAATAATTCCCATCTGAGACACCGGTTGCCCCTAGGAGCACAACAAAAAACTATAGCATACAGGGAATAGTCGCCTAAACCTCAAGCACAAACAGGTAAACTTCCACAAAGCTTGTGGAACGATCTGAGAGAACAAGGCAAGAAGGGCATTCTAAAGAATGCCATCAACATAGAGAACATAGAAATTCAACATACCCAATTAGGATTGGCTAAAATTACTTGAATCATTCAAGCGCCTGCCATTGCCTCCTTTATCGGTTGTGAGGTGCTGGGTCTCTCACGGACAACCAATGAATTTCACGAAAATGGGGACAACACAAATTGGGAGTACTAACTGCATGCAGAATGCTGTGCAAAAATCTCTACGTGTACACGAGAATCACCATA
This sequence comes from Salvelinus sp. IW2-2015, assembly GCF_002910315.2. Lineage (NCBI taxonomy): Eukaryota > Metazoa > Chordata > Actinopteri > Salmoniformes > Salmonidae > Salvelinus > Salvelinus sp. IW2-2015. The sequence continues at coordinate 121 of NW_019950070.1, read as the reverse complement.
CATTAATGCAATGCAGAGCGAATTAGGACGATACCCACTACTAATATCAAAAATCCCAGAAAAGAGACCGTTCATTCTTACAAAAACCACTGCAGGTCTGACTCATAAAGGAGATAAGCGA
>NW_019950069.1:18768-19888 GCF_002910315.2 Salvelinus sp. IW2-2015 | reverse complement strand
CTATATATATTCTGATCATATATATACTGATCCTATATATATACTGATCCTATATGTACTGATCCTATATGTACTGATCCTATATGTACTGATCCTATATATACTGATCCTATATATTCTGATCCTATATATACGGATCCTATATGCACTGATCCTGTACAGATTTTTGTTTATGTTACAGCCTTCTTCTAAAATGTAAAAAAAATATATATAATAATCTCATCAATCTACACACAGTACCACATAATGACAAAACATGAACAGGTTTTTATACATTTTTGCAAATGTATAAAAATAAAACCAGAAATACCTTACTTATATTATTGGTACAGTTGCATAACGCTGACTAAAGTGACTTGGACATAGTTTATTTTTCTCTAAGTTACCTGTGGAACCAAAACCAGAAACACCGGCTTAAAAACCAGAATGACCCTTATAGTCAAATCGTGAGCAAATTTTAGGATGTGTAGGATGGTGTCAATAAGCGTCAGAATTAATGATCCATCAGTCATTTTGTAGAATAAGTAAAAACGTTTACACCCATTCTTCACAATGCATGTCATTTTGTTCCACTCTCTCCGGGATGAAAGTGTTCATTACTGTAGGAAATGCATCCTTAGTAGTAGGCAGCCCTACAAGGTGACATGTGGGTTAAAAGCAGTAAGCCCACACACACTATCAATGCCATTTTACTTAAATTAGCTGTTACCATGGGACTAAATGAAGCTCAGCATGACACCCTGATTATCTCTGAGCTACACTGTGGCAACACATACTCGGCTATGGCAACTGTGGCAACACATGATCGGCTATGAAAAGCCAACTGACATTTATTCCTGATTATTATTTGACCTTGCTTGTCATTTATGAACATTTTGAACATCTTGGCTCTCTCTAATTCTCTCCTTCTCTCTCTCTTTCTCTCTCTCGGAGGAACTGAGCACTAGGACCATACGTCAGGACTACCGGGCATGATGACTCCTTGCTGTCCCCAGTCCACCTGGCCTTGCTGCTGTTCCAGTTTCAACTGTTCTGCCTGCGGTTATGGAACCCCTACCTGTCCCAGACCTGCTGTTTTCAACTCTTAATTATCGGCTATGAAAAGCCAACTGACATTTAT
>NW_019950069.1:8165-9151 GCF_002910315.2 Salvelinus sp. IW2-2015 | reverse complement strand
ATTGTCAAAGACCCCAGCCACCCTAGTCATAGACTGTTCTCGCTGCTACCACACGGCAAGCGGTACCGGAGTGCCAAGTCTAGGTCCTAGAGGCTTCTAAACAACTTCTACCCCCCCAAGCCATAAGACTCCTGAACATCTAATCAAAMGGCTYCCCAGACTATTTGCATTGCCCGCCCCTCCATTATTTTACGCCGCTGCTACTCTCTGTTATTATCTATGCATAGCCACTTTAATAACTCTACCTACATGTACATATTACCTCAATTACCTCGACTGGCCAGTGCCCCAACACATTGGCTCTGTATTGGTACTCCCTGTATATAGTCTGGCTATTGTTATTTTACTGCTGGTATTTAACGACTTGTTACTTTTATTTCTTATTCTTATTCATATTTTTACAACTGCATTGTTGGTTAGATGCTTGTAAGTAAGCATTTCACTATAAGGTCTACACCTGTTGTATTTGGCGCATGTGACCGATACAATTTGATAAAATTTGAAATGCTTGTCTGTTTAATTCCTTCAGTGGATCCCCTTACTATGCTGTTGTGCCTTGGGAGGKCGGATGTGGCGACCATCGCCCAGACCACAAAGTGATGACAATGGATTGTGAGTATGTAAATGGAAAGGTTGCCCGTAGCCGCTGGTACTCGTTCCCCTTCTCCCATATGGCACTCATCCCTAGGTATGTATTTTGTGTGCTGGCCAGAAATAATCTGAATATTGATTGATATGTTATACATTGATTGATGATTGAATGGCTATGTGCTGATGAATCTATGAGGATGATTTAGCCCTGTTGTGCTTGTCAGCAGTTATTGTAAGGAGTGCTAGGCATTGAAAATGGGTGTTTATGAGAAAAGTTCATTGAGTTGCTTGAGTAATTGCAATTGTGAATAAAAATTATATTTCTGGTCTGATCATTCCATGCTCCAGTCCCTGATGTAAAGAACCTGTTATGTTTAGTTTAGCACTAAGCTTCT
>NW_019950069.1:5279-8155 GCF_002910315.2 Salvelinus sp. IW2-2015 | reverse complement strand
AGTATCCTGGTTATCCTCCCCTGGTGTAGTATCCTGGTTATCCTCCCCTGGCAAAGTATCCTGGTTATCCTCCCCTGGCAAAGTATCCTGGTTATCCTCCCCTGGTGTAGTATCCTGGTTATCCTCCCCTGGTGTAGTATCCCGGTTATCCTCCCCTGGTGGAGTATCCTGGTTATCCTCCCCTGGTGTAGTATCCTGGAGATTCTCCCCTGGTGTAGAATCGGCTACAGGAATCACCATATTTTTTAATGTCAGTTAAGAACAAATCTTTATTTACAATGACCTCCTACCTCGGCTGAACCCTAACCCGGACGACGCTGGGCACATTGTGACCCACCCTATGGGACTCCCAGTCACAGTTAGTGGTGATACAGCCTGGAATCGAACCAGGGTCTGTAGTGACGCCTCTAGCACTGAGATGCAGTCCTTAGACCGCTGCGCCACCACGTTACACACACTTCTTTCTTGATGATCTGAAGAAGAAGAAGAACATCCTTTAGACCGATGTAGCTGCAGAGACCTACTAGCCCTGACCTCAGATCAGCTTTATCAGACCTACAGCCACTGAGCACAGTGAACGGATAATGAGCAGGCCCCTTAACTCCTGACCCTAGGTCAGATCACAGGCAGAGAGACGAAGATGCATGGCAGTGCAGTGGAGGAGAAATATGTATTTTTTTCTCTTTAGACTCTTTAAAGCTGGCATCTGTGAACCAGCGCATTTATTGTTTTTACTTCGTTTTTTTTTTAACCGAACATCATTTTCTGCTGTTCTATCTAATGTGCAATGACGTCTCTGGGGAAAAAACAGTGTAGATTGTTTTGAAGTAACATCTTTGGTGGGACAGTTTCACCGCTAAAGGCTGGTTTACAGTTGATCTATGTCTACATGTCTGTAGACAGTTGTAGCAGTGACAGGAACGTTCTATTGTTGTCCGACATCAAACTTGTCATTGTCGTTATGAGGAAATATTAACACGATGACAGACTCCTCATGACACCAGCAGCCCACTGTCACGACTTCCGCCGAAGTTGGCTCCCCTGCCTGTTCTGGCGGTGCTCGGCGATTGTCGTCACCGGTCTACTAGCCGCCACCGATCCCTTTTTCGTTGTCTGGTTGTTTTGTCTTATTAGTTGCACCTGTGTTTATTTTGTGTGCTTGATGGGCTTCCTTATTTATAGTACGTTTACCCGCCCTTGTTTTGTGCGGGATTATTTTTATGTTACGTGTGTATGATATTTGGTGTTCGTGCTCCAGACCTGGTACCCTGTGTGTTTGGGTTGGTCCACATTTTTCCCGTGCCCTGTGTTGTGGGCATTGTTTTTCGTGCGTTATTAAAGTGCACTTCTTTCTGTGGAACTTATGCTCTCTGCGCCTGATTCTTCCTCACGCACCTAGTCTCTCGTGACACCCGGAGCTCCAGCCTCCTCATGACACCAGCAGCCCGGAGCTCCAGACTCCTCATGACACCAGCAGCCCGGAGCTCCAGCCTCCTCATGACACCAGCAGCCGGAGGCTCAACTCCTGCATGACACAGCAGCCCGGTGCTCCAGACTCCTCATGACACCAGCAGCCCGGAGCTTCCAAGCCTCTCATGACACCAGCAGCCCGGAGCTCCAGCCTCCTCATGACACCAGCAGCCCGGAAGCTCCAGACTCCCTCATGACACCAGCAGCCCGGAGCTGCCAGACTCCTCATGACATCAGCAGCCGGAGCTCCAGCCTCTCATGACACCTAGCAGCCCCGGTGCTCCAGACTTCTCATGACACACAGCAGCCCGGAGTCCAGGCCTCCTCATGACATCAGCCAAGCCCGGTGCTCTCATGACTCCTCATGGAACCAGCAGCCGGAGCCTCCAGCCTCTTCATGACACCAGCAGCCCGATGCTGCAGACAGCCTCTTCATGACACCAGCAGCCCGATGCTGCAGACAGCCTCTTCATGACACCAGCAGCCCGGTGCTGCAGACAGCCTCTTCATGACACCAGCAGCCCGATGCTGCAGACAGCCTCTTCATGACACCAGCAGCCCGGTGCTGCAGACAACCTCTTCATCAGGCTGTTCATTATATTTGGTTAGACCAAGTATTAACTGGTCTTAAGGATTCCAGCTTTAACAGTTATTTTTTTTATGTTGCTTAACTTTAAGATGAGTCACTGAGAGATGAATTGTCTAGCTCCAACAGTTTTTAAGAATGTGATTACAGACCTAGGAATGATTGGAGAGGGAGGTATGGCACGAGGTGTGTTTTTAATGTGCAAAATGTTTTGTTTTATTAAGGTTTATAAGTGCATACATACCAGCGGGTGAAAGGGGAGTGTGGCAATAATACCAGATGACAAAGGAAACATTTTAATTTGAAGAGAGACGGTTTTTATAGCTGAAGTACAGAGTCAAAGAAGAGACAACTTTCATCTTAGAGAGTATTTTGACAAGATAATGGTTTTGATCATGCAGCTGAGATGGCCTATCAGACACCATCCAAATATTCTCCCACGGAGATGGATACAGGAATTAAATCAATTGAAAAATTGAAAAAAMATAAAAAAAGATATATACTTTATTCTTAAATTCTTATTCCATGTTTCCAACAATGAAGTAAATAAATAACCATCATCCCCTCTTGACAAAGGTCATTCAAAATTCTCCCAAGGTCTCTATGTTTTCATTAACTGCAATTGAAATTCATATAGCTATTCAACAAGGCCCGGGCTGCATACACAGCAGTATTCAATGGCAATATCATCACTCATAGCACAGTACAGCTGTACACTGGCAGACAGAGGCAGAGAGAGACAGACGGAGAGACAGACGGAGAGACAGACGGAGAGACAGACGGAGAGACAGACGGAGAGACAGACAGACAGACAGACAGA
>NW_019950069.1:0-3416 GCF_002910315.2 Salvelinus sp. IW2-2015 | reverse complement strand
GCTCCGTGGAGGAGGCAGGGGCTCTGTGGAGGATGCAGGGGCTCTGTGGAGGAMGKAMGGGCTCTGTGGAGGAGGAAGGGGCTCTGAAGAGGAAGCAGGAACTATGTGTTTCATTATACACAATTAAATACACACTGAAAATGCTCTCCAAGACAAAATGTTTGTTTTTGGTCGTGTTGCATATAAATTAATTTAATAGCATTCATTAATTGTCAAAATATATGTTTTGAGTGTGGACCCACTACATATTAATGGGGTATAGTTCAGTACGAATCAACATTTTACAACTGTCACCTGCTCCTGCCGATACTGGATATCCATCACAACATATCTGGCTTGAACATTCCTCTATTTGTTATCACCGCCAAGCTGCAATATAGGTGATGAGATGTCTATCTCCTCTCTCAATCTGGGACCAATCATAATCTATGAGTCTTACACTTCCCTCCTTCTCTCTAACATTACAGGAGAAATACGCTGTTTGAAGAGCGGGGTTATACCGACCCCAATGAATGTCACTGGTGGGTGTAGCTGGTTGCATAGAAGTCAGGCGCAGGAGAGCAGAGATGAGCGGACAAAGCACTTTACTGAGGCAATTATTTGAACAGAACGCAACCGCGTCACAAAAAACAAATGCCCAAGGAATAAGTGAGGCAGCACAAAGTACAAAACACAAGATCAAAGTACCGGCTGCCACAAAGCACGTGCATAAAACAAAACCCGGCGCAAACCAGCCGGAAGCGTGCCAACCTTGACAAATAAACAATACCCCACACAGACACGGAGGGACTCAGAGGGCTAAATACACATAGTAATTATGATTAGATGTAATCCAGGTGGGCAGGTAAACAAGACAAAACAAATGGAAAATGAAAAGTGGATCGACGACGGCTAGAAGACCGGTGACGTCGACCGCCGAACGCCGCCCGTACAAGGAGAGGAACCAACTTCGGGCGGAAGTCGTGACAATGAAGTCCCTCAGCACACTGGAAGAACACCATTTAAGGATTTAAGGAATGTTTATCCACCCAATATTGCTTTTATTGCTCAGATTTTTACCCTAGATGCACTAGCATTTGAGGTTTATGGGGATAGGTGGGGAATATTCCGGCTCTGCTTTGTTTTCAGCTTAAAGGTGGTGGAGTGGAGCTAACCTTGTTAACTCAAGCCATTAAAGTCATATACTGGCGTTCAGGCTGGAACCGCTGGAACAACCCGGAACCAATGGGAAAGAACAGAACCTCCTCCATTTTGTAATTATCGACATACACTATATATCAGCTGCTGGTTGGCTCTACAGTACACAGCGCTGCAGTCTCCATATTGTTCAATGACAATTTTTTTTTTTTTATACCTTTGTTTAGCTAGTCAAGTCAGTTAAGAACAAATTCTTATTTACAATGACGGGCCTAGGAACAGTGGGTTAACTGCCTTGTTCAGGGGAAGAACGACAGATTTTTACGTTGTCAGCTCCGGGATTTGATCTGGCAACCTTTCGGTTACTAGTTCAAAACTCTACCCACTAGGCTACCTGCCACCCCAGGTGAGAGACAAGAATCTAAATTAGTATAAAGCAAACTGTATACAGTACCATGAAAACAGAAGCTATAACTGATTGTGAAATAATAAATACATAAGTATCAAGGTATCATGGAACTTATTTGCCATTTCTCCACAGGAAATAGAAATGGCTTGTGTTATGCCAATATGTATTGTGCAGATAGCTGAGTAACCATGGAATAGTCATATGCTGTAACTGGCAACTAGCCTACACTGTGTATGCCATTGTCTTATTGTGCTTGTATAAATCCTCTTAGATGTTTGTTAGAAGAAGGAAAGGCCTTTTCTCCTCTCTCTGCCAAGTCTACTGAAGGCCGTGTAAGAAGTAAATACAAACCATATTTATTTATTTTCCCTTTTGTACTTTTTGCACAAAATATGAAATGTCTTTATTCTTTTGAAACTTTTGTGAGAGTAATGTTTAATGTTACAGTTTATTGTTTATTTCACTTTTGTTTATTGTCTACTTCACGTGCTTTGGCAATGTAAACATGTGTTTCACATGCCAATATAGCCATTGAATTGAGAGAGAGAGAGAGAGAGAGAGAGAGACGATGACGACGACGAGAGAGAGCAGAAGGAGAGAGAAGAGAAGAGAGAGAGAGAGAAGAGACGAGAGAGAGAGGAAAGAGCAGACGAGAGCGAGAAGAAACGGATGCATCGTAAGACAGCACTAACGCAGAGGCGGAGAGAGAGAGAAGAAGAGGCGAGAGAGAGGGAGAGAGAGAGATTCATGAGAAGTTGAATGGATTAGAAACAGCTATAAAGGACAATCAAAATCCATTGGACTCCCCAATTACTGACCAGGAGCTCTATAAGAAACTTCAGGCTCTCAAATTAAAAAAAAACATGCGGACCTGATGGCATCCTAAATGAGATGCTCAAACTCACTAGTGCAAAATTTCAATTGGCTATATTAAAACTGTTTAATTTGATCCTGAGTGTGGATTATTTCCCTGACATCTGGAATCAAGGACTCATAACCTCAATCTTTAAAAACGGAGACAAATTTGACCCTAACAATTACAGAGGCATTTGTGTGAACAGTAACCTGGGGAACGTTTCCTGTAGTATTATAAATGTAAGTTCTAAACTGCCAAATTGGATGTATACCAAAACATTGCACAACTGATCATATTTACACCCTACACACCCTGATAGATAAACATGTCCACCAAAATAATACCAAAATATACGCTTGCTTTATCAACTTCCAAAAAGCATTTGATTCTATTTGGCATACAGGACTGTTCTACAAAGTTATTGAAAATGGTGTAGGCGGTAAAACATATGACATAATTAAATCAATGTATACTGGCAATACGTGCAGCATTAAAATTGTCAAGAAAATAACAGAAATCTTTAACCAGGGGCMGGGCCTTCGTCAGGGTTGTAATCTGAGCCCTGCACTCTTCAATATTTACATCAACGAATTGGCCACTATTCTAGAAAAATCCTCAGCCCCTGGTGTTAGTCTTCACAATTCAGAGGGTAAATGCCTACTCTTCGCAGATGACCTATGCCTGCTGTCACCCACAGCACATGGCCTACAACAGAGCCTGGACCTGCTAGAGCAGAACTGCCAGACATGGGCCCTGGCAGTAAACCCCAAAAAGACTAAAATAATGATTTTCCAGAGAAGATCCAGAACTCAGGGATTTAGACCAAAGTTCTCAAATGATACAGTACAAAATATATAGAGTACTGCACACACTCCAATTACTTAGGTTTAAAAATAAGCTCAACTGGACACCTTAATGAGGCAGTGAATGAACTGAGAGAGAAAGCACGCAGGGGATTCTACGCCATTAAAAAGCTAATTCAAATTGAAATACCTATTAAAATTTGGCTAAAAC
>NW_019950068.1:0-9162 GCF_002910315.2 Salvelinus sp. IW2-2015 | reverse complement strand
CAATGGGTTAGGAAATTTCATTAATTTTGTCTGGGTAAATGATGGGGAGCATTTGAAGCAGAAAGGTAGCCTAAGTAAGCCAAAGATCTTTTGTTTATCCATGAAAATTGATAGAAACGTGTGGCTAGCATCACGTTGTATGGATTAGACACTGGTTTTGATCGTAGCAATGACTAGTTAGTTTGCTATCTCGATATATAATTGTCATGTTAGCTATAATTGCATGACTTGTTAGCCAGTCGTTATCGTGAGAAATACTATTCAGGTCTTAGATAGAAAGCGTTACTGCGAATTAGCATCGTTCAAGTGATGTTGGCTTGTATAGCAGTCGATTTGCTAACTTTGTTAGCTGACGTTCACTAGCTAATGGTTTTTCGGCACTGGTGGTGGTTTTCCGGTTGGAGGTGCAGGTCGAATTCGCGTCGTCCAGGTAGTTTTAACGAATTTTTCACTTCATTTTATTACAGTACAACGGTTTTGATTTGTTTGATGTTAACGATCTTACCTATCGTCTTTGTATAAAGATAATTGAGTATTATCTGGGGTATTGGGTTCGCTAGCCGCTAATGTTTCGTCGGTAACGTAACAACGTAGTAACACTGGCTAGCTAGCCACGAATAGCAGCGAACAGCAGCATAGAGCACTAGGAGACGATTCAATTACAGGAACGACTTGGTTAGTGTAAGTGTTAGCTTGGCTACCCAGTTTCTATGCTACTTTGTGTATCTAAGATAATTGTGTAGCTTAGAGTTGGTTAGAGTAATTATTCGGGTTAACTAGCAGCTATCTCGTAAGTACGTAGTCAACACTGCTAGCTAGCGCTAGCACCGAAGTAAGCACAAGCATGTTCTGGAGAAGAGGGATTAATTACAGAACGGACGACTTGATTAGTTGTAGTGTTAGTGGTCATAGTCTGTCTTTGCTATTTGTATTAAGATAATTGTGTAGTTAGGAGTTGGTTTTGAGTAATTATTCGTTAATAGCCAGACTATTTTCGTCCAAAGCCTGCGCTGCGTCTCCTACGGTCAATCCATGCTAGTACCTTCGCCTAGTTAACAGAAGTTCTATACGAATAAGCAGCACTGTAGAAGACTCACACTACAACTTACATTACAAACGGATATGAGATTTGATTAGTTAGTGTTAGCTCGCTACAATAGTTGTCTTTGCTGTCCTTGTATCAAGAAATTGTGTAGTTTTTGAGAAAATTGTGAGGTTCTTAGCAGTCTAAGCCGTTATCAATTTTGATCACAAAGTCAGAAAGAGACTGCTAGCCAGCTACTTCATACGCGAGGCAGTATATATTAAATCTTTTGTAATAAGATATATTTTATTTTTGCAGACGAAACTTAACTTTCTGAACAGTGTAGATCATATAGTGCGGCTGTCTATCTCTTGCGATTTAGCGTAGCCTCTTTGTTACGCTGTCAACTTATGTGGGTCTGTCTATCCCTCTTGCGTCTCCTCTGCGCAACGCATACAAACGCTTTCACACCGGCGTGGCGCCAAGGCCATTTAACTGTTGGTTCCAGCGCTGCACGCACCCGTGGAGTTTACACATGTCTCCGGAGAGCTCTGCTGAAACTGCCCGATCGTGCGACACGCGAGCATACTGGCAGCCTTATTAGCTCGCTCCACGTCCTCAGGACTTCTTGCACTGACGGAAGAACATGGATTACCACATGACACGATTTACTTCCTACTGCTCCGCTCGTCCTCCCTCGTTGCCACGTGTTCTCGCGCACACCGCACGAGAGCTTAGAACGCTGGGTCAGCGGGGCGTGGCACTGGGATCCTCTCCATCTCTCTCAAATGATCGCAATCTCTTCTTTTCCCCTGACCCATCTGTTAACGCTCCTTGAATTCCATGCTTAGCTACAGTCTCAACCAGCTTTACAAGTCCTTATAAACTCACTTATGATCTTTCTATCCCCTCCATGCCAGGTTCCCTTGGAGAGGTTCATCAATGAAAACTATTTGCAGCGCCTGGTAGCTCTTTTCTGAGGTGGCGTCACCTCTCGACAGTCTGGGTGTACTTTAACCTCCCTACGGTTCTCTACCTTTGTGATATTCTCTCTGCTCTCCTTCTTCCATCCCTCCTCTTTGACGTACCTCTGCACGTCCCCTATCACAGAGGCAGCAATAGCTTGACCTCATTCTTTACTAGATTAGCCTGTCTTCTCTGCCTACAATTCTCACTGACACTCCCCTCCAAGTTCCGACATACTGTATCCTTTTCCTCTCGCTCTGATCTAACACGTGTTCCCACACTGCCCTATCGTGTGATATCGACATGCGCCGTCCAACCTTCGCCTCTCTCTCCCCGACCATAGCATCTTCTTTCCATCCTATCATCTCTTAGATTCTCGCTCAACACTTTCCAACCTATTTCGCTGATTCTGGCTCCTCAACCCTCTCCTCCCTTTCTGCATCCTTGACTCTCTATGTATAATCTCCGCCATAAAACCCTGCTCGTTAGGCCTAAGCTGCCTACCCAAATGCTCACGTGGTCTCGACTGGCTCACTGCGAGCTCACAGAAAAGGCTTCGGGCAGCTACGGTCGAAATGGAAGAGAACTCGCCTTCCCTGAGGACCTGGGATCCTTTACTCTCTCTCTATTTCTCCTCTTCTTCTCTGCTGCTAAAGCACTTTTACACTCTAAATCCAAGCATCTGCTCTAACCTAGAACTCTTTGCCACCTTTCTCTTCCTCCTGAATCTCCTCCCCCGTCCATGGCGTCCCTGGCTCCTCTCTGCAGATGACCTTCGTCACCATTCTTTGAAAAGAAGTCGACGACACGATCCGATCCGTTTGCTAAGTAAGACGACCGCTGGCTTTTCTGCGTCACCACCTGCCTACCGCTGTGCGTTTGACTCCATTTGTCATCCGCCTCTCGTCTCAATGAAGATCTCACGTCTCATTCGTGCAGCGGACACGGTTCCCTTACCGCCTGAGACCGCATATTTAGCAAACCTGCGCTTGACCCTATCCCCCTTACTCTTGCCAGAGCATTTCCGGAGACCTCTCCCACCTTATCACCTGCCTCATCAACTCATCTTGACCGACTGGCTAGTCCTCCGTCTGTCGAGATGAAGAGCGCAAGTTAGCACCCTCTGAAAAAACTACACTCGATCTTTCCCGATGTGCCAACAACTCTAAGACAGTATTCCCTTCCTTTCTGTGTTACATCCACAAACTCGTCCCAAGAGTGAGCATACACAAGTGCGCTGTCTCCTTGGCCAAGCCTCATCGTGCTATCTTCCTCAGAATGACCTTCTTGACTGCCAAATCCGTCAGGTTTCAAGACTAGTCATTCAACTTGTAGCACTGCTTTCTCTGTGGTCAGGAGTGGCTCCGCACTGCTAAGCTACACTACGTTTTCTCTGCTCTCATCCTTCTAGACCTATGCGACTGTGCCTGCTGATCATGGTGAAGCATCCAGATCTCTCTCACCTCTCCGACGCTGGGCTATCTACCGGACGCGGCCTGATCTAGCCGGCAATTAGGATTGCGTCCTACTTGCAAGGATCGCTCCTACCAGGTGGGTGGCGAGAATCGTCTCCGCACCAGTCGTGCTACCTACCATGGTGTCCCCAGGGCTCTGCTTTTTAGGCCTCTACCTTTCTGTATACAAACCATTGCCTCGTCATTTCTTACATACGTTCTCCCTATATCATTGCTATTGCAGACGACAACAATTAATTCTCCTTAATCACAACTGCTCTGATAACAGTGCGAATCGATTCGATGTTGTGCTATCTAATATATGTGATGAGGATCACACCAAGCTGAACCTCGCGACCAAGACGAAGGCTGCCTCTTCCTCCGGGAGATTGCCGTTGAATCAATGATCTCGCTCCATCGTGGTTTGATCAACTCATTGTGTCCTCCCTCAAGGCCCTATACACAATCTTGCGTATCCTAAGTAATAACGAATACCTGTCGTTCTCACTCACATCAAGCTGACCGGATTGACCCGTTCTGTAGGTCTTGCTCTACAACATTCGCAGAGTAGGACCTGCTAACCCTCACCCATCTACACACAATACCCCATAATTAATGTGAAAACAGCTGTGAGATTTTCTGAGTAAGTCTCTAAGAGCTTTCCACAAGATTGATATTGGAATGGCGCCGGAGGAGATGGCTGCCGTTTTACGGGCTTCTAACCAATTGTGCAATTTTGTGTGTTTTTTCGCGTTGTTTGTAACTTATTTTGTACATAATGTTCCTTCACCATCTCTTTTGACCGAAAAGAGCTTCTGGATATTAGAACAGCGATTACTCACCTCGGACTGGACGAAGAGTTTTTCTTTAATGAGTCAAACGCAAAAGATTTACTCCAGATACCGACCAGGCCCGAATCCCTGTTTTCATATGAAGAGAAGAAGCCGATACAGGGGACGCAGATCCGGGTGCCTTGTTAGAATTAGTCGGTGAGTGGGTAACCCGCCTCTACAATTTGTCCTATTCGCCAACGTGGAATCATTGGAGAATAAACTAGATGAGCTCCGTTCAAGACTATCCTACCAACTGGACATTGAAAACTGTAATCTCTTATGTTTCACCGAGTCGTGCCTGAAAGATGACATGAATAATATACAGTTGGCTGATTTTCCGTGCAACGGCAAGGGTTGGCGGTCTGTGTCAATTTGTCAATAACAGCTTGTGAGCGATATCAAATATTAAGGAAGTCTCAAGGTTTTGCAACGGCAAGGGTTGTGTCACGTTCTGACCTTAGTTCCTTTGTTTTGTCTTTTGTTTTAGTATGGTCAGGGAGTGAGTAGGGTGGTTATTTTCAGTCTTTGAGTGTCTGCACCAGATAGAACTGTTTCGGTTTTCACTTTGTTGTTTTGTATTTTGAAGTGTTCACTTTCATTAAATAAGATGAACACTTACCATGCTGCACCTTGGTCCTCTCTTTCTCCCGACGACAACCGTTACACTCAGGTTGTTTTTAACAAACATAATCGATAATATTTCAACCGGACCGTAACCTATTCAATAAGAGAGAAAAAGAAAATGGAGAGCTCCCCTCTCGCGCGCAGGAACTATTCAGAGGACACCTGACTACTGTTGAAAAATCTCGCTCATTTTTCAAAATAAAAGCCTGAAACTATGTCTAAAGCCGGGTCACAGCCTGAGTTAGCCATTGGAAAAGGAATCTGGTTGATACCCCTTTAAATGGAAGAAAGACAGGCCAGGAAACACAGATAAAAAWATATATATATCACTTCCGGGTTAGATTTTCTCAGGTTTTCGCCTGCAGAATCAGTTTTGTTATACTCACAGACAATATTTTGACAGTTTTGGAAACTTTGGAGTGTTTTCTATCCTAATCTGTAAATGATATGCATATTCTACGATCTGGACCTGAGAAATAGTCCGTTTACCTTGGGAACGTTATTTAAAAAATAAATAATAATCTGACCCCTAGCGTCAAGAGGTTATTAAAGTCCCTGGCCACTAGGAACGCCGCCACTGGATGAGCATTTTCTTGTTTGCTTATGACTTTATATAGCTCGTTGAGAGCGTTCTTAGTGCCAGCATCGGTTTGTGTTGGTAAATAGACAGCTACAAAAAAAAATCTATGAAAACTCTTGGTAAATAGTGTGGTCTACAGCTTTTCATGAGATACTCTACCTCAGGCGAGCAAAACCTTGAGACTTCCTTAATATTTGATATCGCTCACAAGCTGTTATTGACAAATTGACACAGACCGCCAACCCTTGCCGTTGCACGGAAAATCAGCCAACTGTATATTATTCATGTCATCTTTCAGGCACGACTCGGTGAAACATAAGAGATTACAGTTTTCAATGTCCAGTTGGTAGGATAGTCTTGAACGGAGCTCATCTAGTTTATTCTCCAATGATTCCACGTTGGCGAATAGGACAAATTGTAGAGGCGGGTTACCCACTCACCGACTAATTCTAACAAGGCACCCGGATCTGCCTCCCCTGTATCGGCTTCTTCTCTTCATATGAAAACAGGGATTCGGGCCTGGTCGGTATCTGGAGTAAATCTTTTGCGTTTGACTCATTAAAGAAAAACTCTTCGTCCAGTCCGAGGTGAGTAATCGCTGTTCTAATATCCAGAAGCTCTTTTCGGTCAAAAGAGATGGTGAAGGAACATTATGTACAAAATAAGTTACAAACAACGCGAAAAAACACACAAAATTGCACAATTGGTTAGAAGCCCGTAAAACGGCAGCCATCTCCTCCGGCGCCATTCCAATATCAATCTTGTGGAAAGCTCTTAGAGACTTACTCAGAAAATCTCACAGCTGTTTTCACATTAATTATGGGGTATTGTGTGTAGATGGGTGAGGYAAAAAAATTCATTAATTTTGAATTCAGGCTGTAAAAACAAAATGTGGAATAAAACAAGGGGTATGAATAATTTCTGAAGGGACTGTATCTATYTATACTTTACATTGTTCGAGAGATAAGACATAATATCACTAATCCCATTGTTCATTTTCAGAATTTGCATTCACTTCATAGCATCTAATTTGTTCAAATTTCAACTGTATTAAACTATTACTTTCTTAAATTCCACAAYAAGAACACTTATAAAAATWAAGTTATCTTTCCTCTCTTTCTTGTGACGTATGTTTTTGAGGTGATACATTAAATCCCAGACTAAACTTTAGCGTTCTTATAGATGCAAAGTAAAGACAATGTATTCCATTGAGCCCATTTCAGCCATTACCTGTGTGAGTATGTTTGACAGGTCATTACAAACATTTCCGCGGTCGTAACACTAACGGGAAAAAACAACAAGTACAAGCAAGAGCATGAAAGAGTCGCAGGAGTAAAATGAAAGCAATCAATCCAGCGATGATTTTGTATCCCTCAAAACACAGGAAAAAGACAGATCTCAGGTGTCCGGAAAAAGTGCGTTGCTACTCATATGCAGGTGCCCCAAGCACTTTACAACAGCTCTGATTGCTAACACACTGGCAATTCACGCTCCAGGTTAATTAAGGTGCTTTGCAATTGGGATTTAGGGGGATTTAGCCACGTAGATGGATTACTCTCAAGGTGTGGCACAGACTCCAGTTCTGGTTTCCAACCTCAGAGTCAGCCTGAGTGCACTGTAGCTACTCCTCCCTAGATCCAACTTCACACAAATGTCTATTCTCCCCTCTTCTATTTTAGCTGGAGGTGGTCAATCTGCAACAGGATAAATTCAGTGGTAGTTTCATTGTTTTACATCACCTCATCGGCCCTCCTCAGTGAACGGGGCACACACTGATCCATTTAAATCACACTTCCTCCTCTCCTCTCCTCTCCCCTTTTTCTCCCGCAGCTCTTTTACCAGTAGAGCTAGCAGACACCTTTCCGCAACTTCCATGTCTCATTCCTTAAGTACCCTATAATTTGGGCTTCTCACTGGCATTGGCAGTGTTAATTGGCTGTGGATCTGTGGCAGCGGGAGGGGGAGGAGGATACAGATGATGTGGGGCTGAGGAGGATGCTGGGGGCTTGAGGTTCACTATGGCAACTGCCTTAATTAGGGGGAGAATATACGTAGGCATGTCCCTGTGTCGGCTGCTCAAAGCAGCACTTTGCCATGGCAGCATGGAGGCAGACCAGTTATCTTCCTGATTGCATGCTGCAAGGTAGAGCACCTTTGACCCCCACTTTGTACAATGGAAGTATATAATCATCTCTGCCGAGTGACTCGGGGAAAAAGACTACTCAAATTAAATTGTCAAACAAACGAATATGAAATATTACAAAGCAAAGATAGTGTTTAGGAACTGTTGATATGACAGTAATGACTGAGCTGGGATGTTATCATAAACAAGGACTGATTTGGGTGGAAAGTAAAACTGAGCCTCTACACTTTTTATTTACAGTAAAAGTGTACATTTCACTTTTCTAATTACCGGTAATACATTTCTCGATGAATGAAAACACATATATAAATTAGATGTTATTATAATTTGAAGATAGCTTTCTACAGAAGTTAAGCACCATGAGATTTAAGTCTATTAATGTTCATAATCTAACAAACTGATCCATCATAGTTTTATCATCTTTTAATTATAATTCCAATTGAGT
This sequence comes from Salvelinus sp. IW2-2015, assembly GCF_002910315.2. Taxonomy (NCBI): domain Eukaryota; kingdom Metazoa; phylum Chordata; class Actinopteri; order Salmoniformes; family Salmonidae; genus Salvelinus; species Salvelinus sp. IW2-2015. Next base: position 1,093 of record NW_019950068.1, on the reverse strand, counting down.
GAGGATACATTTTTGGGAAAGAGCGATACATATCAGTTGATACTTGGCTCCCTTATCAGCAGATAGTGATTGCCTTCTCTGTTGTGCATTATAAGTGGGAGCTTAATAAATGCCTTGCTGGATTTTAGTTACATGTTCGCTCACAGCATTTCACCCCAACTCCAGGGCATATACCATTTGGCACAAAAGGAAAATGGTGATAACATAAGGCAAGCCCAAAAATGAAATCCAGACATTCAACAGAGGCCTAGAATAGATTTCTGTAAATGCCAATTAATTCTATGTGGATTGGTTGTAACCCTGGGTTCCTGGGGTATGGGCCATGACTTCAGTACTTCCCTATTCTGAACCAGGAAGAGATCTAATAGGGGCGGCAGGTAGCCTAGCAGTTACCCGAAAGGTTGATCGAGTCCCTGACCTGACAAGTTAAAAATCTGTCGTTCTGCACCTGAACAAGGCACTGCTCCTATGCCGTCATTGTGAATAAGAATTTGTTCTTAACTGACTTGTCTAGTAAAATACAAAAAATAGATAACAGTGATGTGCAGAAGAAGCTGCAGTATACACAGTCTGAAATAAACTATAAATAAAGCTAATTGGATTCAGAAAGAAGACAGATGGAGAGGAGGAAGTATATCGGAGTCAATATTAGCTGACGATGGAAACACTGACGGCATGAAAAGTCTATACTTTTGACTATTCCAACTTGGCCTTGATGTATCATATTTTAGGCATTCCAACCTTACTTTCGTCGTTAGTAGAAAATGTATTTAGGGTATATAGGCTAGTGTGATTCTCATCTGTTTCATGTTGTCCTCTGCAATACCTCTAGGGTCTATGTTTTATTCAACATAGACAGCACACACATATTGATGGCATCTAATCATTAAAAACCTTATGCATGTGACAGAAAAGAGCATGGTGCTCAATTCCCCCAGAATTCCAGTGTCACCAGATGCACATGCATTTCATTTCATGCATTGATAACACCTCCGTGCACTTCCAGAGGAGGATAAAGCACCAGGCAGCATCCTCAGGGTGTATGTCCTGGTTTTATGGACATACATAGAAAGAGACAGACAGAGAGGGGGGG
>NW_019950067.1:0-9166 GCF_002910315.2 Salvelinus sp. IW2-2015 | reverse complement strand
CTAAGGACTTATTAGCCAAGCCATACTCTGGCTTTATTATTTTTGTTGTCATGAGGACTGAATTGCGGCTCATGATATCGAATAAATGATGTGCTCGGGGAATAGCATGCTGAGCACTACCGAAGAGAAAAAAAGCACCACTTGTTTCCATCGGCTTGGGCATCTGTTGCAAGAAGCACATTTTTCACCTAGCCTGTCACTGTTCAAAAACATTGATGATAGGCAGCTTAAACTTCTTGCAATTCAACATTAATTGGGTTCAAACTACACTTATGGGAACAACCATCCACAACCCGTAAATGCGCACATAGATAAATGAGAGAGCCAGCAGCTGTGATTCACATTCAAGTCGCATGTAGATAATCAATAATAAAGTATATCCGTACCGTCGTAGACAAACCCACTGTGTCGTACCCTTAACTCCAAGCGTTTATCAAGTTGGATAATCTTTGGATTGCCGACAAGCAGTCGCACCATTGAAGACAAGGTGGGAACTGTAGCCTTACCAAAAGCCCTTATTCCTGCTCTTTTCCCGCGAACCATACAAAAACACATTTGGCATTGTGTCATCATAGTGTCTCTTGACTTGTTTCAGACTCGCCTCAGCAGCAGAACAAACTTTAAACTTGCGCCTTTTTCAATGCTTTTCAAAGTGTCCGATTTGTTCTCCGCAAACATCCTTTCTGAATTTAAAAGTAGAGGACTAGTTTTTTAAAAAAGTATCTTTAATCTGAGTACAAATTATTTTTCCTGGGTAACGTAACGGATTACAGTTTACCGTTTTGTAAATCCATTACTTCCCCCAACCCTGCCTACAACCCTACTACAGTGAGATGCAGCATTGCACAGCTCTCTGCCAAAATAACTTAGGCTATAGGCCCAGTCAAATATGGAAAATCATGCAGATCACGAGTTCAGCAACACAGTGCGAAAATGCACAATTTACCACTTCTGTGGATCCAAAACTCAACACACCCACCTAATACAATTAAGCTATTTTTTTTCTTTTGGGGGGGGACCCCCCCCTACCATATAAAACCTATCCAAAAGACATTCCATTTGCAACCACAAAAAGCAAAATAGGCTTCCAACGAAAACATGGAAATAGAATGCGAGGTTAATCTATTTCTATGATGAAAAACATACCGATACGTAGATATACCCAGGGGCATTAATTGGGTTACATAATTATATTGAATTCTGCTTATATCACGCTATACCTTCAATAAACATAAAAGTTCAAATGCAAGACCATCGAGTGCTTATTGACCAAGAAGTGACAGCACCATGGCAGCGCCACCTACATCCTAAGCAAGGCCATTTTTGTCAATAAATATATTTGCTAGGCTAAAGATGTCATTTTGCATTCCGATTCCCTAGGTTTTTGCCTAAAATGGACGTCCACTGGCTATACCACCAAGATGTTGATCAAAAACTAACCAGCTTAGATTGTGTCTTACCTTTTCATAAGAGTGCAGCCTCTTGATGCTCTGTTAAACCTGTCTAAGGATTGGGGTGCCGCTAGCGGCACGTTTCAGAAAAAAATAAAATTAAAATGCGAAATGTCATGAATTATAAATATTTAGCTTCAATTAAATCAGAGTGTTATTAACACCATATCAAAGGCTATACCTCTTGTTTTATCTAGCCAATATGTCCGGATTTCGAAAAGCTTCACTTGCAAAAAAGCGATTATCGATCAGTAAACAACACATTAGGCTACATATACAAACAAAGTACATAGTCACGAAAGTCAGGAAATAGCAATAAAAATCATCAATTACCCTTAGGAAATTTTCTTCTTTTGGCAAATCCCTAAAGTCACGACGAAACAATTCAAAGTGGCTTTTTGGTTCGAATAATCCATTTTTATACTAACACGAAACATTTTTGAACGGCTGTGTGGAAAATCAAGCGGTCCTTCAACTTTGGATCCGTAACATTCATTGTAATAACTCCACTCGAAAAGACGTTATTCAAGTTCAAGTTCGGTTTCATTAGAATCCTCTTTTGTTAGTAAAACAACCAAACTTCATGGTTCTTCTTCCCGGGACATATTGACCGAAATTTTTTTGCATTTGAAACAGACCAAACAAACCGACCTCCCGTGACGCACCAACGATAGGACCTGTCCTTCGTGATTGACTGTATTTCGGACCAATGGAACCACTTGATCTTCTTTGAAATCTAGCTGGATAGAATAAGCCATTATGAACAGAGCTGGTACATGGCATATGCCCAAATGTTTCTACCCGGAAATAATAGGCTTCGTGTTAAAGCCATGCTACACACGGACTATCGCATTGAAAACTCTACCAGAAGGATCTCCTGCCTTTTAACGCGTCCGGCAAACGTTTTTTTTCTGAGCATTTCAAGTTAACAATAATGGCATAAATAAATCACAAAATTCAAAACCAAGACCCAGTGTACACAGAGAATGCACATATAAATTGGATGATAATAAAATCTAGTGATAGGTGAACATCTAAAGGAAATCCAGTGAGATTGAAAGCGTGGATTCAGAATTTGAAGACATTCCTCCACGGTGCAAGACGCAGTTTTGATCGGTGAGTAACGGTTGTTTGAAATAGTAATATCAAATATAATTCATTTGAGTTGTTGAAAGATATTGTATTTTATTTGCCCTATTATAAAAAATATGACTAGGACATTGAAATATAAAAGACACAAGTATATGAAAATGTAGAAAGTACATATTGCTCTACAATTGTGCGGTGTATGTTCTTGATCGTCTAGGACAAAACCTCACCATGGTCACAAATGTGTATATATAATATGTGGCTGTAGAATCTATTACCTAATTGTTTCCAGTATTTTTATATCTAAAATGGAAATGGACAAAAACCTCACCCATGGTCACAAATGTGTATATATATTATTGTCTGATATAATTATTACCTAATTGTTTCCCATTGTATTTTATATCTAAAATGGAATGGGACAAAACCTCACCCATTGCGTCACAAATTGTGTATTTATATATTAGTGTCTGTATAATTATTACCTAATTGTTCCATGTATTTGATATCTAAAATAAATGAACAAAACCTCACCATTGGTCACAAATTGTGTATATATGAATATGTTGTCTTGTTCTTTATTTCACAGTCCCAGCGATTCTGATTGGAGCCAAGAGAAAATACCCCCACTGAAGCTGCGTCCATCCAGCTGGAACCCCGGCTGTATCCGCACCACACCTACCCCCGCCCGCGCCATCAAGGGTGGTAAGCCTAGGCGGCAAAGAAGCGGAGGTAAGGCAGCGCTGGAACCGGGCCAGCGTGGAACCTGCCAGAGCGGAGAGACCGTTAGGCACTCGGTTCTTGAGGAGGATGTGGCCCCACCACCTCCACTTTTACGCCCAAAACGCCCAGTAGCCCTCAATTGGACCCAACTTCTAAGATTACAGCCCCATGCAACTTTCCAGTTGTTCTTCACCTCGCAGTTGTTGATACCCTGGTGCAGGAACACTAATAAATATGCGGGCTAAGAAGCAGGAAGGCATAGACAGAGCATGGAAGGAAATTTCCATTTCAGAACTGTTTTTGCTACCTGTTCTATGCGTCATTTACATGGGCTGGTGAAGTATTGAAGCACCTCAAACACTACTGAAAACTGCACCACTCTATCAACTTGCCTTCCCCCTCAACGTCATGTCTTGTAAGAGGTTTCTGACAATTTCACGGGCACTTCACATTAGTGACCAGAGGTTGATAAGACAACCGAGGCGAAACGAGCACAGCAGGCTTGACAAAACTATAGCAAGCATTAAAACCTCCTCTAACCATGATATCGGTTTGAGGCATGCAAGACATAATTTTTCAGCCCGCCCAGAACCTTTCCATAGATGAGGAGAATGGTACCTCAAAGGCCAGAATTGGCCTAAAACATACGATGCGCAACAAACCACAAAATGGGGTTACAAGCTGTTTGTTTTGGCCATTCTTGCGTGTCATAACACGTGCAATTTTTTGTCTATGAGCGAAGAACACTTGTGCGAGCGGTAAGGGACTCAGTTATGATTCTTGCTGCAGTTATTAGATTTCCAGCTGTTGGGGAAGGGCTACAAAAAAACTGTATTTGTAGACAACTTCATACACAAGCCCTACCCTGTTCACAGACCTGAGAAGCTTGAGATGTGGGCCTGGGCCACCATTCGGACCGAACCCGAGTGGTTTTCCAAAAACCAGGTTAAACACAGTGCCTAAGCGGGCTGACGGAGAGCGTACCAGAGATGGATCCATTATTATAATGTTCCTTACAAAACCATGAAAAATGGCCTACAAAACTTATATTCGTATCATTTTATTACATTTGCTGTGGTGAATTCCTTCATCCTCCAGAAGGAAATGCCAAGAAAACTGTGACAGCCCCACCCATCCACAGCTACCCTTAGGGAGCAGCTCATCCAGGAGCTTGCTAACTACAGCAAGAACACTGTAGCACCTTCTGTCCCCTCTACCTCTGTACCTTCGCCTCCAACCAGCGGTACGCACATGCTGAAGTTCATCATTGCAGGCAGGGATGTGGCCTCGGGGAAAAAGTGGCACAGTACGCGCGTCGTTGTGCCCTGTGCCACAAAGAAGTCCCCTTCACCTGCACAACCGTGTCTGTGACCTCTGTTTCACACCAGAGAGAGACGCTATGGGAGATGGCACAATCAGGAGCGCAACATTGTCTTAGAGGACAGAGAGTCTTCACATGATGAACATTAAAGTTAAATAGTTCCCCTTGTTATTTTTATTTTTTGAATATTCTTTTTTTTTCTTGAATTTTCCAAATATATATTTTTTGGGGTATGTTAGAATTAATTGTTTGTATTTTGTACTATAGGTATTTGTATTCATTGTATCATTGTACCAAATTCGGCCACTTGTACATTTGGGAAACTTGTGCAGGGACACCATGGTTGACTTCATGCTCAATGGCATGTACCTCACTCATTCCTGAAGGTTATCCATTCTGCAAACTTTTGGTCAAATACTGTTGCCTGACCTACTGTTCTGATTTTGAAATGATCCCCAGTATCATAACTGAATGTTTGGCCTTTCTTGTTGATTTTTCTAAAGATGCAACAACAGTAAAAGAACAAAAAAACGTCTGTGATTCCTTGTATTAATTCTCACTCTACCAGAGCTATGGTGTTATATTCTCCTACATTCAATTCACATTTTACAACGAAACTTCAGAATGTTTGCTATTCAAAATATTACCAAGGAATATGATAATCTCCTTCTAGGCCTGAGCTAACAAGCATTAGATTAGGGTATGTTTTCAGGACGGAAATGCAGGAAAAAGTGGCTATCCCAAACAGGTTTTAAAACTTCCTGAGTAATCGGTCATTCCATTTCTCCCCGAAATCGTCTTGTAAAAATCCAGAATGAAATGTCAGTTTGGATAGAGGAGCTTTACTCGGGTGTAGCATGCTTCGTCTGTGTGACTAAAACACGTAGACAAAGTGGAAAATGAGTTCTTGCAATCATTAGCAAGTGGACACCCCTTCCCATACACCTTCACACGGTGTTTTTCTGTTCCACGGCAGTGCATTTCAAATGCTCCTTGTTTGATGCGTGCCCTAGCGATTCCTCTTGTTTTATCAATAGCATGCTCTCCAGTTAGAAGACCCGCCTTGGTGAAGGCCCTTCGTCTGCCGTTAGCATTGACCTAACACAACAATTTTAGGACATGGGAACCAAAATGCCACATCTGCAGTAAACCGGACTATTCAGCTAACTATCTTCGTATGAACCAGTTGCTATTAAATTAACGTCTTTGGACAGATTTTAGGCTAACTTGGCTGGCTCCTCTGTTACAAAGATTGTCAAGAACAGTCGGTGGTGGAGGGCGTCGTGAGCCAGTTATCCTGGCAGTGCTGTTGAAGGGGTGTAGGCTCTTCACGCCAGAGTCAAGCTGGGTTGGCGGCGCATCTATGCGTTTGAATTTCTATATCTGCCACAGCATTAGCGGTTAGAGCGACAATAGGCTAAATAACACTAACGCCTTTCACAAACTACCTAAATGCTAACTAAACTCTGTAGTGGTGGGGCTGAAAGCAGACTGAGCAGCTTCAACTGAAGTAAAATTGACCCCGTCCTAATTAAATGACCGTTGTAATACAGTAAATTAGCCTTGCAATTTAGGCTATCTGACAAACTAACATAAACATTTGTAGTTCGCCTTTCTTTGGATCCTTTGTCAGATCAATGTCCACGGACATTAAATCCTGTCTCGAAGCTCGCACGGACAATTCCTTCAATTTCATGGCTTGTTTTTTGCTCTGGAAAGGCAATGCCAAACGCTGTTGGCGACCTTATATAGACAGGTGTGTGCCTTTCCAAACATGTCCAATCAATTTAATTTGCCAACAGGTGCGACTCCAATCAAGTTGCTACAAACATTTCAAGAATGATCAATGGAAAACAGGATGCACCTGAGCTAATCATTCGAGTCTGCATAGCAAAAGCCCTGAAAACGTATGTAAAATTTAATATTATATTATTATTTTTTTTATAAATGTACAACATTTCTTGGAAAACCTGTTTTCGCTTTGTCATGATGGCCGGTATTTTGTTTAAGTGATGCAGGGGATTTTTAAAATCAATTTTAAAATAAGTTCTGTAAAGTAATAAAATGTGGGAAAAAGTCGAGGGGTCTGAATACTCGAATGCACTGTGTACTCATAGAATGAGTGCATGTTCAAATAGCCATGCCACATGTTGCAGGTCTGTGCGAGATCTTCACAATAGCTGTGCAGAATCTCAAACCGCATTAATCACCTTGCACTATGTACTTTTAATGTAATCTCAACTTAACAATCCAGCGTCATTTGTTGTGCTATTAGGTTATGCAACAATGACTAAACACCAGTAAATTGTTGTATAAATTCAAAATATCTGACATTGCTTAATCCCATTTCAACTTTTTTTTACTTTATTATTTTATTTCACCTTTATAACCAGGGTAGCTTCAGTTTGAGAAACAAGTTCTCATTTACAACTGCCGACCTGGCCAAGATAAAGCAAAGCAGTGCGACAAAGAAAACAACAACACAGAGTTTACACATAAACAAACATACAAGTCCATTAACACAGAAAAGTGTCAGTGGTGTGTGGTAACCGATGTGAAATGGCTAGCTAGTTAGCGGTGGTGCGCGCTAATTGTGTTTCAATCGGTGACGTCACTCACTCTGAGACCTGAAGTAGTTGTTCCCCTTGCTCTGCAAGGGCCGTGGCTTTTGTGGCGCGATGGGTAACGACGCTTCGAGGGTGGCTGCTGTTGATGTGTGCAGAGTGTCCCTGTTTCGAGCCAAGGTAGGGGTGAGGAGAGGGACGGAAGTTAAACTGTTACATGTGCAAATGTAGAAGAGTAGGGAGGTAAGGCAATAAATAGGCCATGGAGGCGAAATAATTACAATTTAGCATTAACACTGGAGTAGTATATGTGCAGATGATGATGTGCAAGTAGAGATACTGGGGTACAAAAGAGCAAGAGGATAAGTAACAATATGGGGATGAGGTAGTTGGGTGTGCTATTTACAGATTGGCTATGTACAGGTACAGTGATCGGTAAGCTGCTCTGACAGCTGATGCTTAAAGTTAGAGAGGGAGATATAAGACTCAAACTTCAGTGATTTTTACAATTCGTTCCAGTCATTGGCAGCAGATAACTGTAAGGAAAGGCGGCCAAAGGAAGTATTGGCTTTGCGGGTGACCAGTGAAATATACCTGCTGGAGCATGTGCAAAGGGTTGGTGTTGCTATGGTGACCAGTGAGCTGAAATAAGGCGGGGATTTACCTAGCATAGACTTATAGATGACCTGGAGCCAGTGGGTTTGGCAACGACTATGTAGTGAGGGCCAGCCAACGAGAGCATACAGGTCGCAGTAGGGGGTAGTATATGGGGCTTTGGTGAAAAAAACGGATGGCACTGTGATAGACTACATCCAGTTTGCTGAGAAGAGTGTTGGAGGATATTTTTGTAAATGACATCGCCGAAGTCAAGGATCGGTAGGATAGTCAGTTTTACGAGGGTATGTTTGGCAGCATGAGTGAAGGAGGCTTTGTTGCGAAATAGGAAGACAATTCTAGATTTAATTTTGGATTGGAGACGCTTAATGTGAGTCTGGAAGGAGAGTTTACAGTCTAACCAGACACCTAGGTATTTGTAGTTGTCCACATATTCTAAGTCAGAACCGTCCAGAGTAGTGATGCTAGTCGGGCGGGAGGGTGCGGGCAACAATCGGTTGAAGAGTATGCACTTAGTTTAACTTGCATTTAAAAGCAGTTGGAAGCCTCGGAAGGAGAGTTGAATGGCATTGAAGCTCATTTGGAGGTTTGCTTGCACAGTGTCCAAAGACGGACCAGATGTATACAGAATGGTGTCGTCTGCGTAGAGGTGGATCAGAGAATCACCAGCAGCTAGAGCAACATCATTGATATATACAGAGAAAAGAGTCGGCCTGAGAATTGAACCCTGTGGCACCCCCATGGAGACTGCCAGAGGTCCGGACAACAGGCCCTCCGATTTGACACACTGAACTCTATCTGAGAAGTAGTTGGTGAAACAAGCGAGGCAGTCATTTGAGAAGCCAAGGCTATTGAGTCTGCTGACAAGAATGCGTTGATTGACGTAATTGAAAGCCTTGGCCAGGTTGATGAAGACGGCAGCACAGTACTGGCGGTTATGATATCGTTTAGGACCTTGAGCGTGGCATAGGCGCACCCATGACCAACTTGGAAACCAGATTGCATAGTGGAGAAGTTAGGGTGGGATTCGAAATGGTCGGTGATCTGTTTGTTAACTTCTTGACGCTAGGGGCCAGATTATTATTATTATATTTTATAACGTTCCCAACGTAAACTGACTATTTCTCAGGCCCAGATAGTAGAATATGCATATAATTTACAGATTAGGATAGAAAACACTCCAAAGTTTCCAAAACTGTCAAAATATTGTCTGTGAGTATAACAAAACTGATTCTGCAGGCGAAAACCTGAGGAAATCCAACCCGGAAGTGTTTTTTTTATTTTTTTAATCCCTGTTCTGTTGCCTGCCCCTCCTCCATTTAAAGGCGTATCAACCAGATTCCTCTTCCAATGGCTTCCTCAGGCTGTGACCAGGCTTTAGACATAGTTTCAGGCTTTTATTT
>NW_019950066.1:7393-9168 GCF_002910315.2 Salvelinus sp. IW2-2015 | reverse complement strand
TGCGTCTTGCCTCTGAAGCTACAGCAGGGTTGTTCCGGTCGCGTCCCTGGAGGAACCAGATGCTGCTGGAAGTAATGTGTGGGAGGCCAATAGGAGAATAAAAACATAGCTGGCGTACACCAGGATAGTAGTTAGTGTGGAGATCTACTGACTAACGGCGAAAATAAACTATTAAACTTATCAAAAATAAAGACAGTTGCACACTCCTCATGTTGTAAATCTCCCAGTAATTTTAATGGGTAATGTTGTACCAACGTTTTTTTGCATCACTGTGTCTCTCTCAGGGTTGTTGTCTATGAATCTTGGAACCGTTATGAAGCAAACAGTAAGACAACTCTTTTCCTCTGGTCTAAAATAAAATGCCCCATGAGGCTAAGTTGGATATGTGGGACATTGCCCCTGTTAGGTGCTCCTTTCATACCGACATTGGCTAAGTTACCATGCCACGGCGTTTTCCTGGAGCGCCTCATGATTGTAAGTCAACACAATTAAAGTTATTCTCCCATCATGGTACTTTCTTAATGAGTAGGCGTGTTAAACCCTGTGTCTCCCGACTACTCTATAAAGCCAGCCAGACGTGCTGTTAACCCTGTGTCCTGACGTTGAAATTCGTAAAGTTGTCAGAAAGTAGTATGTCTTTAACCCCCCGTGGAGAAATGAATTTCCTGAACTCTCTGTGGTGCCAGAGAGAAGTAAAGGGCGAGAAGACAAGTAATAACCCTGGTGTCCGACTGCGCTAAGTGGTCGAGAGTAGGGTGTAACCTGAGATGTCCTGACTCTCGTGTCAAGAGTAGGGTGTGAAATAACACCTGGTGTCCCAATGAGCGCAATCTGTGGTACAATCACCTCTAATAATATCTCTCCAGCAGTGGAATGCAGGGTGGTCTCCCATCCAGGGACCGACCAGGACCCAACCCTGCTTAGCTTCAGAGGCAAGACAGCAGTGGGATGCAGGGTGGTCTCCCATCCAGGGACCGACCAGGACCGACCCTGCTTAGCTTCAGAGGCAAGACAGCAGTGGGATGCAGGGTGGTCTCCCATCCAGGGACCGACCAGGACCAACCCTGCTTAGCTTCAGAGGAAAGACAGCAGTGGGATGCAGGTTGGTCTCCCATCCAGGGACCGACCAGGACCCACCCTGCTTAGCTTCAGAGGAAAGACAGCAGTGGGATGCAGGGTGGTATGCTGCTGACCAGCTGGACACTGGTTCATCCATATTAAAACATGAGGCAGCTCTTCCTTCAGGCTATGAGAGATATGTTTATAAAACACCCATGTCACTGCTGTCAGCCCATAAACTCTCCTAATCTGTCTGAGACTCCTAATGGCACCCTATTCCCTATGTAGTTCACTTCTTTTGACCACACAGGCCTTGTACAGAAGTAGTGCACAATTTAAGGGAATAGGGTAGCTATTTGGATATACCGTGGACAATAGTCCATTTGGGATATACCCTAAGACAATAGGCTATTTGGGATATACCCTGGACAATAGTCCATTTGGGATATTCCCTAGGACAATAGGCTATTCGGGATATACCCTAGGACAATAGGCTATTTGGGATATACCCTAGGACAATAGTCCATTTGGGATATTCCCCAGGACAATAGGCTATTTGGGATATACCCTGGACAATAGGCTATTTGGAATATTCCCTAGGACAATAGGCCCGCCTGAAAGTTATTTGTGTCAAATGGGACAGTATCTCTCCAGGAACAGGGATGGAGAGCCCTGCCCTACAGGACAGTATCTCTCCAGGAACAGGGATGGAGAGC
>NW_019950066.1:0-947 GCF_002910315.2 Salvelinus sp. IW2-2015 | reverse complement strand
CCTGACAGTAAATCTCAGTAAGACCAAAATAATGGTGTTCCAAAAAAGGTCCAGTTGCCAAAACAACGAATACAAATACCATCTAGACACCGTTGCCCAAAAGCACACAAAAAACTATACATACCTCGGCCTAAACATCAGCGCCACAGGTAACTTCCACAAAGCTGTGAACGATCTGAGAGACAAGGCAAGAAGGGCCTTCTATGCCATCAAAAGGAACATAAAWTTCRACATACCAATTAGGATCTGGCWAAAAATACTTGAATCAGTTAGAACCCATTTCCCTTTATRGTTGTGAGGTCTGGGGYCCGCTCACCAACCAAGAATTCACATAATGGGACAAACACCAAATAGAGATTCTGCATGCAGAATTCTGCAAAAATATCCCGCGTGTACAACGTAAACTACTAAATAATGCATGCAGAGCAGAATTAGGCCGATACCCAATAATTATCGAAATCCAGAATCGAGCCGTTAAAATCTACAACCACCTAAAAGGAAGCGATTCCCAAACCTTCCATAACAAAGCCATCACCTACAGAGAGATTAACCTGGAGAAGAGCCCCCTAAGCAAGCTGGTCCTGGGACTCTGATCACAAATGRATTTTTGATAAACTCCCATATCTACTGGGTGAAATACCACAGTGTGACATCACAGCAGCAAGATGTGTGACCTTTGGCCACAAGAAAAGGTCAACCAGTGAAGAACAAACAACATTGTAAATACAACCTATATTTATGTTTATTTATTTTCCCTTTTGTACTTTAACTATTTGTACATCACGTCATTACAACATGTTTTATAGACATATATGACATTTGAAATGTCTTTATTCTTTTGGAAACTTTATGTGAGTGTGTGTTTACGTTTGTTAATTACTTATTTGACTTGCTTTGGCAATGTAAAAATCATATGTTTCACATGTCAATACAGCCCTTAAAATGAG
>NW_019950065.1:8209-9171 GCF_002910315.2 Salvelinus sp. IW2-2015 | reverse complement strand
ACAGTTCCCTCTGTAGTATCAAAGAATGATCCTACACCCAAAACTGTTGAGCGTGAAGAAACCCAGCATCGTTGCAATTCTTGACACACTCAAATGGGTGCACCTGGCACCTACTACCATACCCCGTTCAAAGGCACTTAAATATTTTGTCTTACCCATTCGCCTTCAGAATGGCACACACACAGAATCCATGTTTCAGGGCTTAAAAATCCTTCTTTAATCTGTCTCCTCCCCTTCAATCTACACCGATTGAAGTGCATTTTAAGGTACCATCAATAAGGGATCATAGCTTTCACCTGGATTCACCTGGGCAGTCTATGTCATGGAAAGAGCACGTGTTCCTAATGTTTTGTACACTCAGTGTCCATCTAGCTTGTTTTTCTATGCATCGGCAGGACCGAAACGGTAGCTTGGGGTAARCTCAAGGGGGGAGGGGTGTGWCTCTGTTAACAACAGCTGGCTCTCTAATATTAAGGAAGTCTTGAGTTTCTGCTCACCTGAGGTAGAGTACCTCATGATAAGCTGCAGACCACACTATTTACAGACAGAGTTTTCATCTATATTTTTTGGTGGCTGTCTATTTACCACCACAAACTGATGCTGGCACGAAGACCACACTCAACCAGCTGTATAGGTAGCTTAGTGGGTAGCCTAGTGGGTAGCCTAGTGGGTAACCTAGTGGGTAGCCTAGTGGGTAACCTAGTGGGTAGCCTAGTGGGTAACCTAGTGGGTAGCCTAGTGGGTAGCCTAGTGGGTAGCCTAGTGGGTAGCCTAGTGGGTAACCTAGTGGGTAGCCTAGTGGGTAGCCTAGTCGGTAGCCTAGTGGGTAGCCTAGTGGGTAACCTAGTGGGTAACCTAGTGGGTAGCCTAGTGGGTAGCCTAGTGGGTAACCTAGTGGGTGGCCTAGTGGGTAGCCTAGTGTGTAGCCTAGTAGGTAGCCTAGTGGGTAGCCTAGTGGGTAG
>NW_019950065.1:0-1475 GCF_002910315.2 Salvelinus sp. IW2-2015 | reverse complement strand
CCTAGTGGGTAGCCTAGTGGGTAACCTAGTGGGTAACCTAGTGGGTAACCTAGTGGGTAGCCTAGTGGGTAACCTAGTGGGTAGCCTAGTCAGGCAGTTAGGCAGTTAACCCACTGTTCATAGGCCGTCATTGTAAATAAGAATTTGTTCTTAACTGACTTGCCAAGTTAAAAAAATAGGGCCATAAGCAAACAGGAACTTGTTAATTAAGAGGCGGTGCTCCAAGTGGCCTGTGATTTTAATGCAGGAAAAGTGAAATCTGTTTTATTTACTACATTTCTAGATCACATTTTTACTCCACGTACAGAAACGCCCCCAAAGCTCTGCCCTCCATTTGGCAAATATGATTCAAACAGGAAGTACCAGTGACACGCTCCATAAGGAAGATGTCCAACGATGTGGATGCTAAGCTACAGGACTGTTTGGCTAGCACAGAGTGGAATATGTCCCGGGATTCATCCAATGGCATTGAGGAGTTATTCCACATCAGGCATCAGTTTCATTGACGAGGGCCCTAAAGATGTGTCAAAGACTCCAGTGACCCAAGTCATAGACTGTTCTCTCTGCTACCTCACTGCAAGCGGTACCGATGCACCAAGTCTGAAAACCAACGGGACCCTGAACAGCTTCTACCCCCCCAAGTCATAAGACTGATAAATAGTTAGTTAAATAGTTTAACCAAATATCTACCCAGACTATCTGCATTGACCCTTTGTCCACTAACTCTTTTGACTCATCACATCCGCTGCTGCTACTGTTCATCTGTCCTGTTACTTGTCACTTTATTCTTAGTTCTATGCACATATCTACAATTACCTCGTACYCCTGCACATTGACTCGGTTCTGGTACCCCTGCACATTGACTCGGTTCTGGTACCCCGTGTATATAGCCATGTTATTACCTGGTACTCCCTGTATATAGCCATGTTATTACCTGGTACTCCCTGTATATGTTATAAAGCCATGTTATTACCTGGTAGACCCCTGCACATTGACTCGGTTCTGGTACCCCGTGTGATAAAGCCATGTTATTACCTGGTACCCCTGCACATTGACTCGGTTCTGGTACCCCGTGTATATAGCCATGTTATTTACCTGGTACTCCCTGTATATAGCCGATTGTTATTAACCTCGGTACTCCCTGTATATAGCCATGTTATTACCTGGTACTCCCTGTATAAAGCCATGTTATTACCTGGTACCCCTGCACATTGACTCGGTTCTGGTACCCCGTGTATAAAGCCATGTTATTACCTGTACTCCCTGTATATAGCCATGTTATTACCTGGTACTCCCTGTATATAGCCATGTTTTTACCTGTACTCCCTGTATATAGCCATGTTTACCTGATACTCCCTGTATATAGCCATTTTATTACCTTGTACCCCTGCACATTGACTCGGTTCCTGGTTACCCCGTGTATAAAGCCATTTTATACCTGGTACTCCCTGTATATAGCCATTTATTACCTGGTA
>NW_019950064.1:8066-9172 GCF_002910315.2 Salvelinus sp. IW2-2015 | reverse complement strand
AATCGGTTGAAGAGCATGCATTTAGTTTTACTTGTATTTAAAAGCAGTTGGAGGCCACGGAAGGAGAGTTGTATGGCATTGAAGCTCGTCTGGAGGGTTGTTAACACAGTGTCCAAAGAAGGGCCAGAAGTATACAGAATGGTGTCATCTGCGTAGAGGTGGATCAGAGACTCACCAKCAGCAAGAGCGACATCATTGATGTATACAGAGAAGAGAGTCGGCCCAAGAATTGAACCCTGTGGCACCCCATAGAGATTGCCAGAGGCCCGGACAACAGGCCCTCCGATTTGACACACTGAACTCTGTCGGAGAAGTAGTTGGTGAACCAGGCAAGGCAATATTTTGAGAAACCAAGGCTGTTGAGTCTGCCGATGAGGATGTGGTGATTGACAGAGTCAAAAGCCTTGGCCAGGTCAATGAATACGGCTGCATAGTATTGTTTCTTATCGATGGCGAGTAAGATATCGTTTAGGACCTTCAGCGTGGCTGAGGTGCACCTATGACCAGCTCTGAAACCAGATTGCATAGCGGAGAAGGTACGGTGGGATTTGAAATGGTCGGTGATCTGTTTGTTAACTTGGCTTTCGAAGACCTTAGAAAGGCAGGGTAGGATAGATATAGGTCTGTAGSAGTTTGGATCAAGAGTGTCCCCCCCTTTGAAGAGGGGGATGACCGCAGCGGCTTTCCAATCTTTGGGAATCTCAGACGACACGAAAGAGAGGCTGAACAGGCTAGTAATAGGGRTTGCAACAATTTCGGCAGATMATTTTAGAAAGAAGGGTCCGGATTGTCTAGCCCGGCTGATTTGTGGGGGTCCAGATTTTGCAGCTCTTTCAGAACATCAGCTGACTGGATTTGGGAGAAGGAGAAATGGGGAAGGCTTGCACGAGTTGCTGTGGGGGGTGCAGTGCTGTTGACCGGGGTAGGGGTAGCCAGGTGGAAAGCATGGCCAGCCGTAGAAAACTGCTTATTGAAATTCTTAATTATAGTGGATTTATCGGTGGTGACAGAGTTTTCTATCCTCAGTGCAGTGAGCAGCTGGGAGGAGGTGCTCTTATTCTCCATGGACTTTCCAATGTCCCAGAACTTTTGGAGTTTGTGTTGCA
>NW_019950064.1:0-826 GCF_002910315.2 Salvelinus sp. IW2-2015 | reverse complement strand
AATATTCCTGGGGTGATTGAAGCACGTTGGATGAATCGTGTGGTGATTGGTGAAAAGGTGAGTAGTATATCTGTTTAATTTTTTTTAAACGGAGTCTCTCCCTACTCAAGTGCAGTTAGGGTATAACTACAGAGTCAGAGCATTTATCCCAAGACCAATGCAGTGTGATCACTGTGAAGCTTTTGGTCATGTATCAAGTGTTTGCAGAAGGGAGAAGCCGAGATGTCCAAGTTGTGGGAAAAAATCATTATGTGTTATAAAAGTAATTAATATGGGACATGTTGCAATTGTGGTGGGAACCATGAAGCCACGTCTTTTGAATGCCCCACAATTGTGAAAGAGAATGAGGTGGACAAAGTCAGGGCTGTATAGAGCATTTCATATGCAGCAGCTGTGAAAAGGGTTGAGGGTTTGAATGGTGCACCAGAATAGTCCATGGTGGTGAATAGGTCTACACTTCAGGCTGCAGGGGKTGCCTTTCACCAGCAGGATCCTGACATTTTAAAGGTTAAGAAGACTTTTTCTCTTTCTTTCTCTCTCTCTCTCGGAGGACCTGAGCCCTAGGACCATGSCTCAGGACTAGCTGGCATGATGACTCCTTGCTGTCCCCAGTCCACTTGGCCGTGCTGCWGCTCCAGTTTCAACTGTTCTGCCTGCGGCTATGGAACCCTGACCTGTTCACCAGGCGTGCTACCTGTCCCAGACTTACTGTTTTCAACTCTCTAGAGACAGCAGGAGCGGTAGAGATACTCTCAATGATCGGCTATGAAAAAGCCAACTGACATTTACTCCTGAGGTGCTGACTTGTTGCACCCTCGACAACTAC
>NW_019950063.1:6998-16176 GCF_002910315.2 Salvelinus sp. IW2-2015 | reverse complement strand
TCTAAACTGCCACTAGGGGAAGCCCCACTACCTTCATTAGGACAGTAGGGTAACGGTCCTCCACTCTACTGCTCTAGGTGAAACATCACTTCAGTTTTATTTTGTTTCCTAAACTATTTGGTCGAACTCGGCTATTAGTCTGTCAGTCAGTTGAAGCATTTGGTGTAAACACGAAAAGCTGACTCCACAGGACAAGTGCCAGGTGAGAATGTCAGTCAAGCGACAACTGCTTAACACCCCTCTCTGTTTTTTGATAGATCCTCTGTGGTCTGAACCACGTTGGTCCGTGTGAGGAAATGATTAATAAAACGACTATTGGAAGGAGGTGAAGTGTATTTTGAGAGGTTTCGCTGAGAGTTTTATTGCGAATGTTCAAGATGGTTCAAGCAGGACGGCTTCACGCGCCAAATAGCAAGATATTATTCGTTGATGTTCACTAAAGCAACCGCGTGTAAGGAGAGAGAATGGTGTCGTCACCTGAGTGACAAGCAACAGCTGGAATCCACACATCTGGAACCTTAGGAAGTCGCGCGGCCACACCAAATGACACCCACAGTGGGGGTGCGTCTTTAACGCCGCACGTTTTAACGAGCTACTGTCTCTTTTCTGGCTTAAAGTTTCACAGTTTAAGTTTCTGTAATGTTTAAATAACTAAGGAATAAGCATATTGCAGTAGTTTATAACAACAACTTGTAGAGACTGTCAGAACACATTCATTAGACTGTCATCCATTCATGGAAAGAAGCACGAGTGACAGAAAACAATTTTCACGGCAGGGGGGAAATGACATGTGGGCCAGATCTGACTTCCACATTATATACTAAACAGGTCTGGAAGACAGCTGTATATTCCAAACCACTATTTCATGAAATGTGAAGGTAAAATAAGTATACCTGGAGTTGAAATTGCAATTTCATGCAGTAGGCGGCACAATTTCCAAGTATTGCAAAGTAATGATACAGATTTAAATGGCAAGCTATTCCACTCACCGACAGACAGACAGATCCGACAACGATAGCTACTCACCAGAAAGACTGAATTGCGCGGTTATGGGTAGGGGTAAGGATATTCGTTTAATTGAGTAGAACAATATTCACGATTGGTGTCACTGCGCCACTGTTTAATAGCAGTGCTGCACCTACAGTATTATGTCCTCCGTTCTAGTCTCACCCGTGAACTATTCCAAAGTTCGAATGAATAAGAAATGCCAAGCCTTTTCAGAACATCATATAGAGGGACAACGACGTTAGAGTTTCACCACACAGAACCAGCAGCGGCGTTGACTAAACAGCTCAGCTCGCGTTCTGAGTGTTGGTACAGCACCACAAGTTAAAGGGCAGAGAGACTCAGAGTGGGCGGCGAAGATGCATTAAGCTGTACTCTTGCCTATTGGCTTAAACAAGCAGCCCACCAATCCCTCTTAAGAGGTGCATTCTTGGCAGTCTGGAAAACACGGCTGGTATCTCCCTCTCATTTTACAGAAAGACCCTGTACACTGCACACACACAAGCACGTTGCAATACAGTCTATATGCGTAAATAGCATTTGGGCGTTTGGCTCTTAATTGTTATTACATTATCCATGTTGGTAACATACGGGGGAAGCGTCTATGGTATAAAATAATGTTTGGTTTTCAAACCACCCGTGTTTATGGTGTCGTTTTGACACTGTTGATCTTCACTACATATAGAAAGACTTCTATCTTCATGATTTGAGATAGGCCCTGAATAGACTCCTATTTAACAATGTCAAATCACATTATTGCAGATAAAGGACCTCATTCAGAGACAAGATATGTAGACATATCTTCCATGTAAACCTTCAGAGTGCTTGGGGATTTTAACCCCTCTTGGTGGTGGTGATGTGTGTGAAGGATCTGTCTACAAGGCCCCGCATGACAACCTGTCCTGTGTCTAACTGATACACTGTGTGTGTGTGTGTGTGTGTGTGTGTGTGTGTGTGTGTGTGTGTGTGTGTGTGTGTGTGTGTGTGTGTTGTGTGTGTGTTGTGTGGTGTGTGTGTGTGCTGTGTGTGTGTGTGTTGTGTGGTGTGTGTGTGTGTGTGGTGTGTGTGTGTGTGTGTGGCATTGACAACCTGTTTGTGTCTTCTGACATTGGTGACACTCATGCCCAGACTCAGGTTTACAGCATAGTCCCTCCTTCTCTCTCTCTCTCTCTTCTCTCTACTCACACACGCACACGGCACACACACCCACACACAGACAACCCCACTACACGAACACACCACCACACACACACACACACACACACACACACACACAACCACACATCCACCACACAACACACACAGCTCTACACACCACCACCACACACCACACACACACACACACACACCACACAACCCCACGCTGAGGGGCCTGACCTAATTCACAGGGGTTGCCTTGGCTGCTGTCTATTCTCTCTGCCAGTGGCTCCCATATAATGTTTCGACACGGGCCTCCTTTGTCATTGTGTAGCAGTAGCAAGTGAAACCTCTCTCTCTTTAATCTGAGACGCTAACTCTTTCTATTCACTACACTGCTGCGGACCCCGCCACAATCCCCATCCCCAGCTCCCTGGACAACCAAAGAGCCCGAGCGGCGACGGGAACTTGATCAGCTTTAGTGTCAGTTGCGTCTTTATTTCAACTGTTCTGTGGGCTGTCTGTTCTGGCGCCCACAGAGTCGCATCCAAATTACACCTATTCCTTATGTAGTGCCTACTTTTTAACCGGGCTCATAGGGAAACTATTTAGTGATAAGGTCAATTTGGATGCACAGCAGAATAGCCCTGCACTGTGCTGCTGTGGTTTAACAGGTTTTTGTGGTGTGGAGTGCACAAGACAACTGCAACAATTAATCATCATTTACTGAGGGAGACGCATATTAAGGTACTCCTTCATAGATTAGGTATATTGAAAGGTATTCCTAAGGATTCAGGAGTATACTAAAGGTATCCTTATTGATTAGAGTATATTAAGGCATTTGAGGTATTTAAACCTATAGATTAGAGTATATTAAAGGTACTCCTATAGATTTAGAGTATATTAAAAGGTATTCCATAGATTGAGTAATATTAAAGTACTCCAAGATTAGTTATAATACTCGTATAGATTGAGGTAATATAAAAGGTACTCGTATAGATTAGAATATATTAAAGGTACCGTTAGATTAGAGTATATTAAAGGTACTCATATAGAGTATATTATTTTTAAAAAGGGTAAACTCCTAGAGATTAGAGTATATTAAAGGTGGCTCTTATAGATTTCGAGTTATATTAAAGGTACTCATATAGTTAGTTAAAGTCTTATAGATAGTATTAAAGGTCATAGGATCCTATTTTAGAAGTACTAGAGTATATAAAGGTACTCATTAAAGGTACTATATAAGGTATCAGAGTTAATTATAAGTGTATGCATCGTATAAAGTACTCTTAGATGGTATATTTAAAGGTAACTCTATAGATTTAGAGTATATTAAAGGTACTTCGTATAGATTAGAGTATATTAACGGTACTCTATAGATTAGAGTAATATTAAGGTATCCCTATACGATTAGAAGTATATTAAAGTTACTCCTATAGATTAGAGTCAATATTAAAGGTATCCGTATAGATTAGAGTATATTAAAGGTACCCGTATAGATTAGAGTATATTAAAGGTCTCATATAGAGTATATTATTTTAAGGTACTCCTATAGATTAGAGTATATTACAAGGTACTCCTATAGATCAGAGTATATTAAAGGTACTCTATAGATTGAGTATATTAAAGGTACTCGTATAGATTAGAATATATTAAAGCGTGCTCTATAGATTAGAGTATATTAAAGGTACTTCCGAATAAGATTAAGAATATATTAAAGGTACTCCTATAGATTAGAGTATATTAAAGGTACTCTCATAGATTAGAGTATATTAAGGTACTCGTATAGATTAGAGTATATTAAAGGTACTCATATAGATCAGAGTATATTAAAGGTACTCCTATAGATTAGAGTATATTAAAGGTAGCTCGTATAGATTAGAATATATTAAAGGTGCTCCTAATAGATTAGAGTATATTAAAGGTACTCCCTATAGATTTAGAGTATATTAAAGGTACTTGCGTATAGATTAGAAATATTTAAAAGGTTACTACTCCTATAGATTAGAGTAATATTAAAGGTACTCCTATAAGATTAGATAATACTTACAATGTACTCCTATAGATTAGAGTATATTAAAGGTACTCTATAGATTAGAGTATATTAAGGTACTCCTATAGATTAGAGTATATTAAAGGTAATCCTATAGATTAGAGTATATTAAAGGTATCCCTATAGATTAGAGTTATATTAAAGTGTACACTATAGATTAGGTAATATTAAAGGTACTCCTATAGATGAGAAGTCAATTAAAGGTACGCTATAGATTAGCAGTATATTAAAGGTACTTCCTATAGTATTAGAGTATATTAAAGGTGCTCCTATAGATTAGAGTATTATTAAAGGTCCGCCTATAGATTAAGAGTATATTTAAAGGTACGCCTATAGATTAGAGTATATTAAATGTACTCCTATAGATTAGAGTATATTAAAGGTACTCCATAGATTAGAGTATATTAAAGGTACTTCCTATAGATTAGAGTATATTAAAGGTCACCTATAGATTAGAGTATATTAAAGGTACTCCTATAGATTAGAGTATATTAAAGGTACTCTATAGATTAGAGTATATTAAAGGTACTCCTATAGATAGAGTAATTTTAAAGGTACTGCCTATAGATTAGAGTATATTAAAGGTACTCTATAGATTAGAGTATATTAAAGGTGCTCCTATAGATTTAGAGTATTTAAAGGTACGCCTATAGATTAGAGTATATTAAAAGGTACGCCTATAGGATTAGAGTATTAAAGTCTATAGGATTATTTAAGTACTCCTATAGATTAGAGTATATAAAGTACTCTATAGATTAGAAGTATATTAAGGTATTCCTTTACATACAACCGGAGAGGAAGCAAGGATCCACACTGTTGGGGATACGCAGCACAATAGTCTCTGGTTCAGGAACTTTCCCCAATTGTCACACACACACACATACACCACACACACAACAGCTAACACTCACACACCACACCGCACCACACACACCGCAGCCACCCCAGCTCACACCCTCCTCCTCGCCATCCTGGCAGCTACATGATGTGGTTGTTTGTTTGTGGTTGTGGTTTTGGGGAACATCATTTATGAAAGGCAAGCACGAAGAAGTCAACTGTGGATATTCTGATCAATCAGCCTCTAGTAAAATGAGAGGGAGAGGTGGAAGAGTCAGGGAGAGGGAGAGGTGGAGGAACAGGGAGTGGAAGAGTCCAGGGAGAGGGAGAGGTGGGAGGTACAGGGAGTGGAAAGAGTCAGGGAGAGAGGAGAGGTGGAGGAACAGGGAGTGGAGAGAGTCAGGGAAGAGGGAAGGAACACGGGAGTGGAAGAGTCAGCGGAGAGGGAGAGGTGGGGAACAGGGAGTGGAAGAGTCCAGGGAGAGGGGAGAGGAAGACAAGGATAGTGGAGGCAGAGGTAGAGTAGACGGGAGAAGTAAAGGTGAAAAGGAGAGAATGTGTTATGGACATGTTCCTGTAACAGCATCAAGCTGTGGTGTACTACAGTAAAATAACGTTGCATTCAATTCAGATGTATATTGTAACATGTTCATCTCTCAGTTTTATACATTCATCATATTTTCCCAGATAACAGTATTAGATGAGTTGTTCTCCCCTCATAATAGTTCCACACATTTGGCCTCCCGAGTGGCGCAGCAGTCTAAGGCGCTGCATCGCAGTACTTGAGGCTTCACTACAGACCCAGGTTTGATCCCGGGCTGTATCACAACTGGCTGTGATCGGGAGTCCCATAGGGAGGCGCACAATTGGCCCAGCATCGTCCGGGTTAGGGGAGGGTTTGGCCCAGCGTCGTCCGGGTCAGGGGAGGGTTTGGCCCAGCGTCGTCCGGGTCAGGGGAGGGTTTGGCCAGGGGGGCTTTACAAGTAGGCCGTCATTGTAAATAAGAATTCTCAACTGACTTGCCTAGTTAAATAAAGGTTAAATAAAAAATGAAATGAAGTGTAACAACATTTCAGCTGAAGGCTTATGTCACACTGGGTCCCAGGTATACAGCTCAGCCCCTCCCCTCACCTGTTAGCCCCTCCCCTCTCCTCTCAGCCCCTCCCCTCACCTATTAGCTCCTCCCCTCTACTCTCAGCCCCTCCCCTCTCCTCTCAGCCCCTCTCCTCTCAGCCCCTCCCCTCTCCTCTCCTGGGGGGTTGTGAATAACAAACTGGTAAAGCAGACCCAGGGGGGTATCATGTGACCAGCGGACTGTCTTCACCATGGAGCCACATGGCAGCCAGCCAACCAGAGAGGAGGGTCTGCGTCCCAAGTGGCATCCTATTCCTTATATAGTGAGTTTACTTCTTTTGACCAGGGTTCTGGTGCGCTATATGGATAACAGGGTGCCATTTGGGACGTAGCCAGGGGCTGAAGGAGCAGTGGGGCTGAGGGGGTAGCTATGGACCTGAGTGTGATGCCAAGCCTCTCTGTCTTCCTCTGGTAATACATCAGCCATTAAGACCACATGGAAGGCTGTAGTGTAGCTCAGGTGATTGGAATGTTCCAGCTAGACTACATGCATGTGTGGAGCGCTGTCGCTCTCTCTTGAACGCGTTCTTTCTCTCTGGCAACAACGATGAGCATAAGCAATACTTGTGCTCTTGTCAACTAAACATTATTTATCACTGTGGCAGAGTAGCACRGTTCCCGTTTGGTACGTTGTGTAAATATGATGCAATGACCATCTCACGTGCACATTTAGCTGAACTGGCATTTTGTAGTAAGTGTAATTCAAACAGGCTTTCTATACTGCCCCTTCATTGAGTTATGAGTTGTCACAAACACAGTCTGCTCTGAGAACTCCAACGTCTTCCTGGAAACATGTTTTGTGTGTCGGCGGCTTATGAAGCAACACCAGACCCTTGTAGTGTWTAGATTGTGTTGTGAGATTAAAGCCTACAAGGCTTCAGTTCAACGTACTAAAATGTCTATGTTTTTAACCTTCACAATGTGCTGCTGAACGAACCCCAGAGAGGAAATCCAACCTGGAGTTTGTTTTGATGCTCTTGGCTTTACTCCTGGAAAACCTTTTACTCAGTGACTCCCTGGTCTGGACTGCTCTGGTCCTGAGCCATGCTCTGCAGATAGAACCAGAACTCTGCTTGGGTCCCCTGTTAAAACCGCTGCTTTTACAGTTAAAACTCTGTGAGGTCTTGGCAGTGGTATAGTATTAGTTTCAGGGCCCTTTGTTAATTGTTACAATATCTGTGGTATATCTCACTTAAACATATAGGCCTAGGTATTCCTTTATAAATATATAGGCCTAGGTATTCCTTTATAAACATATAGGCCTAGGTATTCCTTTATAAACATATAGGCCCTTAGGTATTCCTTAGATTAAAACTTATAGCCTAAGTATTCCTTTATAAAATATATAGGCCTAGGTATTCCTTTTATAAACAATATAGGCCTAGGTATTCCTTTATAAACATATAGGCCTAGGTATTCCTTTATAAATATTATAGGGCCTAGGTATTCCTTTATAAAACATATAGGCCTAGGTATTTCCTTTATAAACATATAGGCCTAGGTATTCCTTTATAAACATATAGCCTAGGTATTCCTTTATAAAATTATAGGCCTAGGTATTCCTTATAAAACATATAGCCTAGGTATTCCTTTTATAAACATATAGCCTAGGTATTCCTTTATAAACATATAGGCCTAGGTATCCTTTATAAAACTTATAGGCCTAGGTATTCCTTTATAAAATATATAGGCCTAGTATTCCATTCCGTCTCTTCTAATAAGACTTTCTGTTCTGGGGAGTTGTGCTGTATATCTCCCATGTGCATGTGTGTGTGTGTGTGTGTGTGTGTGTGTGTGTGTGGTGTGTGTGTGTGTGTGTGTGTGTGTGTGTGTGTGTGTGTGTGTGTGTGTGTGTGTGGGTGTTGTGTGTGTTGGTGTTGTGTGTGTTGTGTGTGGTGTGTGTGTGTGTGTGTGTGTCCTGGTGTGGTGTGTGTGTGTGTGTGTGTGTGTATGTCCCTAGTTGGGTTTGGCTGTAACGTCTCAGATCCAGGTAAGGTACACAGAGCCAGTTTGTTCCTGGAGGAATGTAATCTGTAGCGCAGGGGCCAATGGTAATCACTGCTAAACGGCTCAAAACACTCCTGGCAAGTTTCTATTCCCTCAAGTTGTGTTTCTCAAGGCTGAGGTAAAACATGGAATGGATTGGGGTCAAGGCAGCCCAGCTCTGGGTTGTGGAGTTTATTGGAACCAATGTGTCACTTTCTAGTAATTTGATGAGAAGCGCAGTGAGAAAACTGTGCACGGCTACTCACAGAGCTGAGATAATAGATTGAATGGTGGGAACGTATTAACAGCGAGACCAGCTCTGTTAGATACATAGTTGAATGGGGGAAGTACTAGCACAGCAGACCAGCGTCTGAGATATCGTATATGTAGAATGGGGGTAGTACTTCTGTTTTGTATAAACATGTCCTAAGAACACAGCTCTGAGATATTCATATATGAAGGGAAGACTATACAGCAGACCAGCCTCTGAGATTACATATTGAAATGGTTGGACTAAGTACTTTAACAGCAGACCAGCTCTGAGATACATATTGAATGGGGGTAAGTACTGTAACAGCAGAGACCAGCTTCTGAGATACACTTATTGAATGGGGGAAGTACTAACGCAGACCAGCTCTGAGATAATTTGAATGGGAAGTACTAACAGGCAGACGCAGGCCTGAGAGATACATATTGGCATGGCGGTAGTACTAAACAGCAGATCCCAGCTCTGAGATGACATATGACAATGGGGGAAGTACTAACACAGACCAGCTCTGAGAATAACATTATTGAAATGGGGGTACGTAATAGCCACAACCACCTCGTAAAGAATACCAATATGAATGGGGTACAGTATAACTAGACAGCAGAGCCAGCTCTTGAGAGAACATATTGAATGGGGAGTAGTACTAACAGCAGAACCACTCTGAGATACATATTGCAATGGGGTAGGTACTAACAGCAGACCAGCTATTGAGGATACATATTGAATGGGGGTATACAACAGCAGACCAGCTCCTGAGA
>NW_019950063.1:0-5039 GCF_002910315.2 Salvelinus sp. IW2-2015 | reverse complement strand
GGGACCTCTGCACACATCAACACTGACACCCATGAAGCATCGTTACCACAACCTCCACAAGGCCTGCGGCCTTGCAGAGCAAGGAACCACTACTTCAAGGTTTTCAGAGTAAGTGACATCACCAACTGAAAGGCTGCTAGCGCGCACCACCGCTACATGCTAGCCATTTCACATCGGTTACATTCACCCCCTTTCGACCTCCTCTCTTTTCCGCAGCAACCAGTGATCCGGTTCAACAGCATCAATGTAACAATACAACTTTATGGCGTCCCGTCGCCCTGACCAGGTGCGAACCAGGACCCTCTGACCTCATCCACACCAGTCACACCACGAAGCATCGTTACGACCATTGCTCCACAAGGCCGCGGCCCTTGCAGAGCAAGGGAACCACTACTTCAAGGTTTCAGAGTAAGTGACGTCACCGACTGAAAGTCTGCTAGCGCGCACACCGTTACCTAGCTAGCCTTTCACATGGTTAATATGACATACTCATTCATCACTCACTCTGTTTTGTTGTAAATTATTTTAAGAGAAATTGTTCTTTTTAGATCTGACACCCTATTAGCTCAACACAGTCTTCACAGCTGCAGTCCGTCTGCCCCTGCATTCTGCTACACGGCGATACAGGTAATTATCACATGCATGTATACCACATGCACACTCTCCCTCAATTGGGGCTCTATTCTAATCACGTCCTGCTTTTGCCGACATCCACATAGCGGTTGTTTTGGTGGTGTCTGCGGTGGAACTGTGGTAGAGCTGTGAAATCCACAAGCGGCTCCTGGCATTATGCTAAAGCGGACGTGATTGAATAGAGCCCAATTGAGGGAGAGTGTGCATGTGTGTATACATGCATTGATAATTTACCTGTATCGCCGGTGTAGCAGATGCAGGGGCAGACGACTGCAGCTGTGAAGACTGTGGTTGAGCTAATAGGGGTGTCAGATCTAAAAGGAACAATTTCTCTTAAAATAATTATACAAACAAACAGAGTGAGTGATTGAATGAGTATGTATATGTAACGCATGTGAAATGGCTAGCTGGTAGCGGTGGTGCCGCTAGCAGACTTTCAGTCGGTGACGTCACTTACTCTGAAACCTTGAAGTAGTGGTTCCCCTTGCTCTGCAAGGCCGCGGCCTTTGTGGAGCAATGGGTAACGATGCTTCGTGGGTGACTGGGTGGTGTGTGTGCAAGGGTCCCTGGTTCGCACTGGGTCAGGGCGAGGGGACGCCATAAAGTTTGTATTGTTTACATTGATGCTTTTTGACCCGGATCACTGGTTGCTGCGGAAAGGAGGAGGTCGAAAGGGGGTGAATGTAACCATAGTGAAATGGCTAGCTAGGTAGCGTGGTGCGCGCTAGCAGCTTTCAGTTGGTGATGTCACTACTCTGAAACCTTGAAGTAGTGGTTCCTTGCTTGCAAGGGCCCGGCCTTGTGGAGCGTTGGGTAACGATGCTTCATGGGTGTCAGTTTGTTGATGTGTGCAGAGGGGTCCCTGGTTCGAGCCCGGGTATGGGCGAGGGGACGGACGTAAAGTTATACTGTTACATATACGTGTGTTTGATATTACTTGGACCACGTTAACTGCCTCAGGTCTACAAGCCTCTGGAAGTTCCAGCGTGCCACTCCAGGCCTGGAACAGTGGTGGATGACGGTTACCTGTCACCCACCGAGCAGGTTGGCAGATCTGAAAAATGGGACAATATAATCTTGAATGACAAAGCCTTGACTAACACTAACTAAACAGAACAGACTATGGAAGGCGCACAGTAGTACATAGAGCCATGACTACATGGAACTATATTCCACATCAAGAAACTCAGGCAAGCAGTAAAATTAGATTTAAAAACAGATTAAAACAAATACCTTATGGAAAGCGGGAACTTGAAGAGACATGCATACACACAATACATACCCACTGTACACACACGTACACAAGGATTTTGTGTTGTAGATAGGTGGTAGTAGAGTAGAGGCCTGAGGAACACCTTAATGTTGTTTTGTGAATCTATTGTAATGTTTCTAAAATTGTATATACTGCCTTAATTTTGCTGGACCCAAAGAAAGAACTGCTGTCTAACAGGGATCCATAATAAATACAATACAACAAATTAGTTAGTTTGTGTGTGTGTGTGTGTGTGTGTGTGTGTTGTGGAGTTCTTGCCAACCCACGCAGCAGACTCATTTTTCCCAATTGCTCATTGTACTTGCCCTTGCAATACGATGTGTGTGTGTGTGTGTGTGGTGTGTGTGTGTGTGTGTGTGGTGTGTGTGTGTGTGTGTGTTGTGTGTGTGTGTGTGTGTGTGTGTGTGGTGTTGTGTGTGTGTGTGTGTGTGTGTGTGTGTGTGTGTGTATCTTGCAACCCAGCTGCAGACTTCATTTTCCCAATTGCTCATTGTACTTGCCCTTGCAATATGGTGTATCAACCTGACCATGATCCTTGTAGTAGGCCATTCATGTATTAGCTTTGGAAAAATGTACTTTGTGGACCCTCTTCGCCACACTGTGTAGCACAGAGCAACACTTAAGGGGCATTGCACTAATAAGGCGCTGACTAGTGAAACATTCCCGTGTTTTACGCAGGTAGGTGGAAATAACTTGCCTTGATGGAGTGTAGGTGGAG
Source organism: Salvelinus sp. IW2-2015 (assembly GCF_002910315.2). Classification (NCBI taxonomy): domain Eukaryota; kingdom Metazoa; phylum Chordata; class Actinopteri; order Salmoniformes; family Salmonidae; genus Salvelinus; species Salvelinus sp. IW2-2015. The sequence goes on along the minus strand of NW_019950063.1, from coordinate 2,415 downwards.
AATTCTATCGTTAAATGTTTTCTAAGTTAGGTTTTTTAGTTCAGTATTATTGTTCTTATTATTATGTATCACATCCGACCGTGATTGTGAGTCCCATAGGGCGGCGCACAATGGCCCAGCGTTCTCTCCTCTAAAAACCAGAAATAAATGTCTTGGCCTTTACAAATATAATTTTTGGCCTTTATTCAGATTACAATCGTCACTTTCATTTATTGAAAACGGCAAACCTCCAAAATACCGTTATATATTATCAAGTTGATGGCACAGTCATAAAGCGCAACTACATAAAGCTCGAGTGACTCACTCATTCCAATGGCTTTGGATCAAAATAATAAGTACCAACATTCTTTCTGATAGTTTTAATAAATAAATGTTTTTGCTTATCCTGACCTGGACACTATGTACAGTATTGTAATAGTCTATTATGGGTGTTTAGCAGGACAATATACTCTTTACCAACACCTTCTCTGTATTTTGATACTTTGTGGATGGGGCCTCCCCAGTGGAGCAGCTGTCAAGCAACCTCAGTGGCAATGCAAAAAGCTTACTGCAGCACAACTGCAGGGTGCTCTGATCCACCTCTACGCAGACGACCTATCTGTTACTTCTGGCCCTTCTTTTGACACTGTGTAATCACCCTCCAGGCGAGCTTCATGCCATACCCTCTCCTTCCGTGGCCTCCAATTGCTCTTAAATACAAGTAAAAACTAAATGCATGCTCTTCAAACCGATCGCTGCCTGCACCCTGCCCGCCTGTCCACACTCACTACTCTGGACGGCTCTGACTTAAGAATATGTGGACAACTACAAATACCTAGGTGTCCGGTTCGACTGTAAACTCTCCTTCCAGACTCACATCAAAAATCTCCAATCCAAAGTCAAAATCTAGAATTGGCTTCCATTTCCGCAACAAAGCATCCTTTACTCATGCTGCCAAACAAACCCTTGTAACTGACCATCCTACAATCCTCGACTTCGGTGATGTCATTTACAAAATAGCCTCCAAAACCCTACTCTCATATAATTGCGATGCGTCTATCACAGTGCCATCCGTTTTGTCACCAAAGCCCATATACTACCACCCCGCGACCTGTAACACTCTCGTTGGCTGGCCCTCTCTCATACTCTCGTGGTTCGAGCCCGGGTATGGGCGAGGGGACGGACGTAAAGTTATACTGTTACATATACGTGTGTTTGATAATTACTTGGACCACGTTACACTGCCTCAGGTCTACAAGCCTCTGGAAGTTCCAGCGTYKKACTCCAGGRCTGGAACAGTGGTGGATGACGGTTACCTGTCACCCACCGAGCAGGTTGGCAGATCTGAAAAAATGGGSACAATATAATTTGAATGACAAAGCCTTGACTACACACTAACCTAAACAGAACAGACTATGGAAGGCGCACAGTAGTACATAGAGCCATGACTACATGGAACTATATTCCACATCAAGAAACTCAGGCAAGCAGTAAAATTAGATTTAAAAAACAGATTAAAACAAATACCTTATGGAACAGCGGGAACTGTGAAGAGACATGCATACACACAATACCATACCCACTGTACACACACGTACACAAGGATTTTGTGTTGTAGATAGGTGGTAGTAGAGTAGAGGCCTGAGGACACACACTTAATGTGTTGTGAATCTATTGTAATGTTTCTAAAATTGTATAACTGCCTTAATTTTGCTGGACCCAAAGAAAAGTAACTGCTGTCTAACAGGGATCCATAATAAATACAATACAACAAATTAGTTAAGTTTGTGTGTGTGTGTGTGTGTGTGTGTGTGTGTGTATCTTGCAACCCACGCAGCAGACTTCATTTTCCCAATTGCTCATTGTACTTGCCCTTGCAATACGATGTGTGTGTGTGTGTGTGTGTGTGTGTGTGTGTGTGCATGATAGTGATATAAAATAGTGATATAAAATATATGTCATAGTTGCCTTTTTCATGATCATAATCTTGTGAAACCCGAACCCTCCAAGATCCCCTCACAGTTCCCCAATAGCTGTCCCTCAACCATTCGAGACCCCTCCCACAGTCCCCCCCCTCCTCCGGAATAAAAAAAAATACAATTAATTCCATTCCCCACCCCCAAGAACCCACCAATGCACCAACAACCAAGAGAATGAATTTATGAGAAAAAAAGGAAAAGACAGAAGAAAACAGCAAAAAACGATGCAATTCTTTTTTTTACAAAATAATACATTTAAAACAAAGGACATCAAGGACAACTGAAATCATAACAGCAATGCCTACTTTATATGTTTGTGGGCATGTCTGGCACTATTACATGTATGTGTGTGTTCTTGTATGTGTTTATTTGAATGAGAGTGTGTGTATATGCATGTGTACAAACACCTGCACGGCATCAGCCTCAGGCTGACCATCTCCTAGAGTTGATTCAGCTG
>NW_019950062.1:7379-16560 GCF_002910315.2 Salvelinus sp. IW2-2015 | reverse complement strand
GAGGAAATGTTGCAGTTAGAGAGGAAATGTGCTGTTAGAGAGGAAATGTGCAGTTAGAGAAGAAATGTTGCTGTTAGGAGGAAATGTTGCTGTTAGAGAGAGGAAGAATGTTGCTGTTAGAGAGGAAATGTTGGCTTGTTAGAGAAGGAATGTTGCAGTTAGAGAGGAAATGTTTGCTGTTAGAGAGGAAATGTTGCTGTTGCTGAGAGGAAATGTTGCTGTTAGAGAGGAAATGTTGCTGTTAGAGAGGACTGTTGATGTTGCAGACTCATAGAGAACCGATGGAGAACAGATTGCCTTCTCTGACGTGACCCGATAACTCAATACGATATACAGTACAGTATAACTACGGTACAGGTAGTAAAGATGGAAGCTGCACGTCCCTAACTAGAGGGTAAATGATACAAACTGACATACAGTAGAGAACAGATAGGAACAGATTGTGTTCTCTGAACGTGACCCAATAATCTGTATATCCATGATTGTGGGGTGCAGCTACCAAAGGTATACAGATCACACTCCCTACAGAGAGAGGAGGAAATGCTGCAGACACACACAACACTCGTTGAGAACAGATAGAGGACTGTAAACAGACAGAGAACAGACTGCCTCTTCTGAATGTGAACAAATGAACCAATGATCCCACTGGTATCCAGTGGCATCACCAATGGCAACAAGGACAGCCAGCCAATCAACTGCAGAGGTTCTGTACCCAGAGTAGTAGATATTGAACAGTGTCATTATTTGTCGAATAGCGGTTATCAAATGAGGTAGAGGGAAAGGATGTTCTTTCCAGCAGTTGGTTTGTTCATCTAAAAACACCTTCTTCAGAGATTACAGTGAACACACACACACACCACACACCACACACACACACACACACACACACACACACACACACACACACACACACACACACACACACACACACACACACACACACACACACACACAACACACACACACACACACGACACACAGCCCACAATCCAACAGCATCCCTAGGGTGAGAAAAATACCCATGGAATGCAGCCTTAAGAATATTTGCAATGCTCTACGGCCGTACACGAAGGAAACCCAAACATTTGTTTTGGAATCTCTTGGAGGCCTGCGGACTGGTAAACAACCAGTGGGGCACTGCTACAGCCTGCTATGTGGTGGCACCCTGATCACTCTCTCATAGATTAGCTGGCAACACACACGCCACAACTGCGTGGCACAGACGAACCAGCCACCATTATTGCGATGAGGAGGGCAGTGCAGAATCACAGAAAGCTCATTGTTGGTTGTCATAGGCAACAGAGGGGGTGGGGGCAATAGAACACAGACAGGGAGGGGAATTGAGTTTGAAGACAATATTATCCACAGTCAACAAGCCAACTTAGCACTGTCCTGGAGACCTCACACACAACGCATGCACACACATTGGACACTCATGCAAACGGACAACACACACAGGATGTTGGGCCTGTATACAGACGGACATTTCGTCGACTTGGTCATAACCAGAACACCAAGGGGACAGGCTGCTTTACTAAGCAATAAACACAAAGCCTGAACTGTTCGGACTCCTGTCCTAAGTGTGTGGTGTTCGCTCTGTCTCCATATCAAGCGACCTGCAGATGTCCCAGTCCAGTTATCAAAATAGTGGTCAATGACGCCAAAGGGCCAACTAGGCGGCCATTTTGTGCGACAAGCATCCAGCAATGCTAGGCTCCTATTGTCTTTGCGGCTCCACAGCTCCACAGTTTCTCATCACATAATGGTCTGGTAATGTACCACGTGGCCACTGTGCCCAGCTGGCTTTCTCCCTAGAGGAGGAATATGTCAAGGAAATTGGGACGGGGAAACGAAACAAAAATGGATGGATGGAGAGTCAAATTGTCTAATTGGTGTGGCCTATCAAATCAAAAAGGTTACAGGTTACATCCCATGACTATACCACACACACACCACGCACACACACACACAACCACACGCAACACACACTGCATACCACACGCACATACCACACACCATACACACACACACACACACACACCAACACGACACACCACACACACACACACACACACACACACACACACACACACAACACACACACACACCAACACACCACACACAGCACACACACACACACTCAACTCAGCACACTAGCTGCTTTCACATAGGATTACGGTACCTTTGCTCCCCCCAAAACAAATGTGGCAATGTTTATATGACCCCCCTTACAACAGGCCATTTTGCCCAGATTCCTTGCTAAATACACCTTTTATACTTCCATCCGGCATGCGGGTGACGAGTGGTAGTATGGTGTGCAGATGTGGGGGGCGTCTATTTTTTATAAATCCATTGAAAATATACACCATCAAACTAAATCCTTTATTAATTTGTTTTCGGCAGGTCCTAATAACATTATAAGACTAATAAAATGTATTTTCAAAAGAATAGGAATAGCATATTTTGAGTTTAATCAGGCCTATCTTAGGGGGTCTGTGGCAGCCATTATGTTGCTTAAACAGACAAGACACACCTACCCCGATCACAGTCAACACACAATATTATAAAAAATTAAGAGACCACTGCTAAATGATCAGTTTTCTCTGGTTTTGACTATTTATAGGTTGTGTTTGGGTAAATTAACATTTTTGTTTTATTCTATAAACTACTGACAACATTTCTCCCAAATTCCAAGTAAAAATATTGTCATTTTAGCATTTATTTGCAGAAAATGACAACTGGTCAATATAACAAAAAATATGCAGTATGTTGTCAGACTTGAATAATACAAAAAAATATGTTTTATACTCATTTTTTAAACACAAATACTATGTTTTAACTTAGGAGAGTTCGAAATGAATATTTGGTGGACATAAAAAAATATGTGGGCATTTATCTACAGTAACTTTCTGAAAAGTATTCAGAGCCCTTCTCTAATTCCACATTTGGTACGTTACATGCCTCTTCCTGAATAAGTATTCAGACCCTCCTATGAGAGAGCTCGCCTCCCTGACCAAGGCCCTTCTCCCCGGTTGCTTAGTTTGGCCGGCAGCAGCCTAAGGAGAAAGTCCAAACTTCTTCGATTAAAGAATGATGCAGGCCACTGAATGTTCTTGGGAACCTTTAAATGCTGCAGACATTGTTTTTTCCTACCCTTCCCCAGATCGTGCCTCGAAATAATCTGTCTCGTGAGCTCTACGGACAATTCCCCCTTACCTCACTGGCTTCTTGGTGTTTGCTCTGACAGCACTGTCAACATGTGGGACATTATACGACAGGTCTGTGCCTTTCCAAATCATGTCCATGCAATTACATTTACCACGGGTGACCCAATCAAGTGTAGAAACATCTCAAGGGTGATCAATGGAAAGCAGGATGCCACTGAGCTCAATTTTCAAGTATCATAAATTAGCTAATATTTCAACAAAACAGTTTTTGCTTTGTCATTACGGGGTATTGTGTGTAGATTGATGAGGGGATATTATTTTTCAGTCCATTTTAGAATAAGGCTGTAACGTAACAAAATGTGGAAAAAGTCAAGGGGTCTGAATACTTTCCTAATGCACTGTTTAAAGACTTTGTGATGCTTGGCCTGGTTTKTTTTTTGTTGTGTCCTGCGAATGCACATGTACAAATGGAACACTAGAGTCAAAGCAAACTAACGATGTCTTCAAGACAAAATTTAGACCAAATAGTTTTACAGTATTTCAAAATGTTTTTATCCCTGGTTAAAMATGGAGTTTTGATGTCAGMGGTACTCATGTCCATCCCTAGCATCCAGTTGTTGTTWAGAAAACAGTGCACTGCTTAGCGGTGGGCTATGCCAAGAGATTGGTGAAGTGACATGCCTTGCAAAGTTTAGAACTGCAAGGAGGACGGTTAATGGGCGTTGCCTAGCAACTGTCAAGAGTTTAAGAGCATKGTGGTGCTGATGCCGCCTCAGGGCTACGTTTCATACTAAGCCGGAGGCAGAACTTTACTGAAGTGATGAGGCTTCTAGGTTGTTTGGTGGAAATAAAAGTTTAGGTTTTGATGCCAGAAACATATTTTCAGAGTTTAGAAAAGTCTGKAAAAAGTTGGKGGTATGATCAAGGTGCTGGAAAAACGTTTAAGTATGAAAGGGATAACACACACACATGCTAACACACATGTAAGCACGCTAACACACGCATGCACGCACAAACACAKGCACACACAACACACACATTATAGGATAGCATGTCATTTATAGGTGGTTTCAATAGTCTGAAGAAGCATCCTCTCCTGCAGATGAAGGAAAGGAAACAAGGAAGGGACAAGGGAGCCTCTTTAGACGATTGAGATGCAGCCCAGCCTCTGTCACCTCATTTAAACTGCAGATCAGGCAGGCCCTGTTCTGCCCAGAACACCCACAGATTTCCATTGCTGACCCCACAGTGTCCGTCTGACTGACCTGTTTCAATAACTTCCTCTGTTCCTGTTTCTGAGTCACAGGCTTTACAGAGACCAATGGAAACAAGTAAGGTTGTGGCCCAAATGCCACCCGATTCCATATACTGTGCACTACTATTGACCAGCACTCTATGGCAGGGGTGCCCAACCCTTTCCCCACAGGGCCCCTTATTCACATTAGAAAACTGGAACATAGATATAGAAGAGTTGGCTACAGCGTGGGAAAGACAGTAAGGCTCTCTTGCTCTCTCACCCGCTCTCCCTTTATGTCCTTCTCTCTCTCTCTCTCTCTCTCTCTCTCTTCTCTCTGCTCGCCTCCCTCCTTTCCTCTCCTGTCCTCTCAGTAGCAATCCCTGACCATGCCTTGCCGTTTCATCGGTGTTGTTTCTTCTATTAGCCACCGCTAAGCTAGCTCTACAATGACTCATCCATAGGACATCACCCAGCAAGAGTCTTCCATTAGCCACCCCTAAGCTAGCTCTACAGTGACTCATCCATAGGACATCACCCAACAAGAGTCTTCCATTAGCACTGCTAAGCTAGCTCTACAGTGAATCTCCATAGGACATCACCGACAAGAGCTTCCATTAGCCACGCTAAGCTAGCTCTACAGTGACTCATCCATAGGACATCACCCAACAAGAGTCTTCCATTATCCACCGCTAAGCTAGCTCTACACAGTGACTCATCCATAGGACATCACCCAACAAGAGTTTTTCCATTAGCCACTGCTAAGCTAGCTCTACAGTGAATCATCCATAGGACATCACCCAACAAGAGTCTCCTTATTAGCCACCGCTAAGCTAGCTCTACAGTGACTCATCCATAGGACATCACCCAGCAAGAGTCTTCCATTAGCCACCGCTAAGCTAGCTCTACAGTGACTCATCCAGAGAACATCACCCAGCAAGAGACTGACATTAGCCACCGCTAAGCTAGCTCTACAGTGACTCATCATAGAACATCCCCCGAACTAGTCTTCCATTAGCCACTGCTAAGCTAGCTCTATAGTAAACTCATCCATAGAGCATTACTCAACAAGAAGTGTTTCTCTGGGTTTCTATAACAGAAAGCTGGATATCTAACTGGCTGACTTAAGAGGGGGTTGGGTTAAATGTGGAAGACACATTTCAGTTGAAGGCATTCAGTTTGTACAACTGATAGGTAACCACCCTTTCCTAAGAAACACACTGACACACTCAATAAGCATGCACGGAAGCACTCATAGTGGACTTCCTGGTTGTTGTGTGTGTGTATGGTTCAGTGGTACCCAGTGTGGTGTATGGTTTATGGGGCAGTGGTTGTTCAACTCAGTGTGTGTGTATGGTTCAGTGGTACTCAGTGTGTGTTATGGTTCAGTGGTATCCTCAGTGTGTGTGTCATGGGTGCTCAGTGGTGTGTACATCAGTGTGTTCAGTGTGTGTTCAGTGGTAACCTCCAGTGTGTGTGTATGGTTCAGTGGTGCTCCAGTGGTGTGTTTGGTTAGTGGTACCTCAGTGTGTGGTATGGTTCAGTGGTACTCGTGTGTGGTGTATGGTTCGTGGTACCCAGTTGGTGTGTTCGTGTATCAGTGTGCTGTTGTATGGTTCAGTGTACTCAGTGTGGTGTGTGTGTAATTAGGTGTGTGTTGCAGCTGGTACTTTTCAGTGTGTGTTCATGGGTACTCAGTGTGTGTGTATGGTTCAGTGGTACTCCAGTGTGTGTGTGTATGGTTCAGTGGGTAGCTTAGTGTGTGTTTTCACATGGTACTCAGTGGTGTGTGTATGGTTCAGTGGTACTTCAGTGTGTGTTCAGTTGGTATCAGTGTGTGTGTTATGGGTTCAGTGATACTCAGTGTGTGTCAATGGTCCTCAGTGTGTGTGTATGAGTTCAGTTGGTACTCAAGTGTGTGTTTATGGTTATGTGGTAACTCCGTGTGTGTATGGTTTGTGGTACTCAGTGTGTGGTATGGTTTTTAGTGTACTCAGTGTGTGTGTATGGTTGCAGTGGTACTCAGTGTGTGGGTGTATGGTTCAAATGGTGCTCAGTGTGTTGTGTATGGTTCAATGGTACTTCAAGTGTGGTGTGTATGGTTCAGTGGTACTCAGTGTTGTGGGTATGGTTCAATGGTGCTCAGTGCTCAGGGTGGCGGATATTGGTTCAGTGGTAACTCAGTGTGTGGGTTAATGGTTCTGTGGGTAATCAGTGAGTGTGTGTATGGTTCAGTGGTACTCAGTGTGTGTTCAATGGTACTCAGTGTGTGTGTATGGTTCAGTGGTACTCAGTTGTGTGTTTTGATGGGTTCAGTGGTAGCTCAGTGGTGTGGGTATGGTTTAGGTGGTGCTCAAGCTGTATGTGTGTGTGTGTGGTGGTAGTGGGCAGGTGAAACAGATCTAGGAGAAGGCCAGGTGCTAAGAGAAGAGAGGTTTGGTTAGATGAGAGTGCGTGTTTGGTATGAATGGAAAAGGGGTTTAGTGCAATGGCGTGTGTGTAGGGGCGTAGGTTGCGATTGGGAGTGTGTGTGGTGGGAAAGTCGTGGAATGCACACACTCCTCTACTCTCATCCATAATGTAACTGTACCGAGTCAGTAAGGCCTCAACCCCTCCCTTCTCTTTTTCTATCATTCCCTCCTTCTTTCGCATCCTCTCTTCTCTCTCCTCTCTCTCCCTCCAGACTGATTGACACAGTTAAGTGTCACTCTTCCTTCTCTCTCCTCTATTACACCTTCCATTTTTTTATCTTCTCACTCCATCTCCTCCCTCCCAGACCACTTCCTCACGGGCTCGGCCAGTCTCCTCCCGTCGCTCCACTCCATCCCTCTCTTTGTATCCTCTCTTTATTTTCCGTGTCCATTCCCCGATCAGCACCGTAGTAGAGTCTATCTCCCGCGCCAGCCATCTCACGTCTTGCGAACCCCTCCTCTCTCACTCACATCCCTTCCTCTCCTTCCTGCCTCCATCATCCCTCCCTCCCCCTCCCTTCTACTCCGCTCTCTCCTCCCTCCCTCCTCCCTCTCCTCCCTCGCCTCCCTCCACCCATCCCTCTCTCTCCATACCTCCCTCCGCTCATCCTCCCCTCTCCTTCTTCGCCTCTCTCCGCCCTCTCCTTCACTTCTCTCTCTTCTGGTATCTCTGCTCCAGCTTTCTATCTGACATCGATCATTGCCATAGGGATGGAATGCCGACAATGCCATTTTCCCATAACCCTCCACAGTGTCTTGGTCCCGCTAGAAAACTTACCTGGATGACTAAGACATCGTAATATCAATCTTAATAGTAAATGGATTTCACAGTGTTCCCACACATTATCACCTTTTCTACTTTTCTCCTCCTTCAACACTAGCCATCCAGCCCTCCTTTGCCATCCTCCCTTTCTTCATTCATCCTCTCAATTTCCTTCTCATTACAGACTGAAAAAGAGAGGGGAAAAAGGAAAAAAAAAAAAAAAGGAAAATTCCCCATTTTTTTTTAAACCCTTTGGTTCCCCCCCCTGGGGCCCTGGGTTACTGCATATCTTGCTGCTTTAGCCCATTGAGCGTAATTAGCACTCTGGCGCATTGGGGTGTTGTGTGTTTTTTTAGCTGATGGGTTGGATGGCGGGTGAGGTAGGGCTGGGGGGTTGTGCGGGGTGTGTGTGTGGGTGTGGTAGGAGTCGGTGGTCATGCTAGCCTGGGGTTTAAGATATTAGCGTAGGGGATAATGACTGGGTTTGGAGACAAGGACAGGTGAAGGTGGCACAGTGTGTGTGTGTCGTGCTTTGACGGTAAACAATTTATTATCAAATCTGTCCGAGGTGTGTCCATTATATTCCCAGACAAACACTCAGCTTGTCTAGTTTCCTTTCCTCCCTCCCGAGTGGCGGGCAACAGTCTAAGGCACTGCATCTCAGTGCAGGAGGTGTCACTGACCAGTCCTGGTTCAATCTCAGGCTGAATCACATCCGGCTGTGGATTGGGAGTCCGCATAAGGGCGCGACGAACAAGTTGGCCGTCGGGTAATGCCGTCGATTGTTTAAATAAGAATTTGTTCTTAACTGACTTGCCTAGTTTAATATTATATATTTTTTTATGTCTAACGCTCTACACCTCCCTCATCTCTCTCTCAATCATTTCTCTCCACCGTGCTGAGGCACGTGAATGGCTTTTTCAAGATGCTGTATGGAGGCTCCGACCACAAGGGCATTAAGAGGGTAGTGTGTAAAAGAGGGCTTCTAAACAGCTTCTACCCCAAGTCCATAAGTCCTGAACAGCTTCTACCCCAGCCATAAGTCTCCTAAACAGCTTCCTTACCCCCAAGCATAAGCTCCTAACAGCTTTTCTTTCACTGCTCTTTTTCTTCTCTCTGTTCCTCTCCCGTCTCTTCTCCTTCTTCGTCTCTCCATCTCTCTCCTTCTTCTTTTCTCTTCCCTTCTGTCTTCTCTCTCTTCTCGTTTCTCATTCTTCTTCTTCCCATCCTCTGTCTCGTGTCATTCTTCTCTCGTCGCTCAATCTTTCCGCATCTTCCTTCTCCTCGTTCTTCTATTGCATGTCGTCTTTCCCTTCTTCTGACCTTCTCTTTTCTCACTCTCCTTCCCCTCCTCTTCCTTCCTTCTTCGTTCTTCTATATTCTTGCTTACCCTCTCTCTCCCCCTTCTCTTCTTTTCTCGATTCATTCTTCCCTTGCCTTGCTTCCTCCCTTTCTTCGTTTTATTCGCAGCTTTCTTTTCCCTCTCTCGATCTCTCTTTCTCTTTCTGCTCTACGGTTCTCATCCTTCTTACTTCCTGCTCTCCGT
>NW_019950062.1:0-6373 GCF_002910315.2 Salvelinus sp. IW2-2015 | reverse complement strand
CTCTCTCATTCTCCTCTCTTCTCGCTTCATCATCCTCTTCTTTCCTCCCTCTTCGCTCTCTTCTCCTTCTCCTCTCTTCTCCTCCTCTCCTCTCTTCCTCTCCTCCTCCTTCTCCTCCTCTTCTCCTCTCCTCTCTTCCTCTCTCTCTCCTCTCCTCCTCTCCTCTCTCTCTCCTCGCTTCGTGCCTCTCTTCTTCGCTCCTACTCCTTCTCTCTCTCCAACTCTGTTCACTGGACGGAGTGCTTACAGACTTTGTTCACTGTTCAGTCAGACAACTGCATTTTCCATCCTCTAATCCAGAAAGAAATATCCTGAAAATCAACTTAAAATTATGGAAGAGGAAGACAAAGGTTTCTATTTCAGTTAGCGAGAGCTCAGTTCAGGAATCTGAGAGGTCGTGGAAAACATGACAAGTTCAGAGACATGTCATTGACAGGCACTGAAATGTGCCTCCGCCAACTAACGTGTAAGAAACGTGTTATTTACTGGTGTTCCAAAGAATGTATTTTCATGCATGGCAATATCAGTACTTCACAACCCCTCACGTGTAGCACCTCTGTGGTGAGCGGTACCATCACCTGCTGACACCAGGAGTAGTTAACTATCCACGTGTTTTCATGATGTTCAACCACATAGCCAACTCATTCTGGAGGAGAAACTGCTTTTACAAATCATGACACAGACTTTCACCAATGGACTTTCACTATGATTAATAACAAGAGAATGATTGGTTGAATTAGCCTACATTGCCACCATGCACGTTCTGTGTGAAAGCGTGTAATGTCCACTCCTCCCCCTTCCAAACTCCTCCCCGTCCATACTCCTCCCCCTTCCATAATCCTCCCCCTATCCATACTCCTCCCCCATTCCATACTCCTCCCATTCCATACTCCCCCTTCCATACTCCTCCCCCATCCATACTCCTCCCCCTTCCATACTCCTCTCCAACTGCTCCCTTTCCCTTCCATACTCCTCCCCCTTTCATACTCCTCTCCCAATGCTCCCCTCCCCTCCCTCCCTCTCCTTCCCCCTCCCTCCCTCCCTCCCTTCCCTCCCCTCCCTCCCTCCTCGCTGATGGCTCAGGTCAGGATGAGTTCCAGCACTCAACACTACTTGAAAACCTAGTGAACTGCACTAATGGTAGAATGAGACACAGCCTGAGACACAAACCACAGCCTCACTGCTCTTAACAACCTGATGGTGTGCTTCCCCAAACAAACACAAAGCCGCACAGCAGCCCCACTTGGTCTGTCCTTAGCCCGGGCCTCACAGCACCCCTGAGCTATCAAACCAAATCCCATCATGCATTACTTTCAACGTGGAACGTCCCCTCCCATTGGATAGATCTCACGGCTGTTATCGCCACTGCTTGGTAACAAGCTTTGTCAGAAGTAGAGACGACAAATCCAATGTCACCGTTTTGCCTTTATAGTGTCATTATTCATACTGGCATACGGCTCTGGTCAAAGTAAGTGCACTAGTTATACTGGAACAGGGTTTTTATAAGCGCTCTGGTCAAAAGTAGTGCACTATATATGGATAGCGTTTTATAGCGCTCTGGTCTAAAGTAGTGCATATATGTATGGAACAGGATTCCAGCTCTGGTCTAAAGTAGGCTACTATATATGGACAGGATGTTGTATAGAGCCTCTGGTCTAAAAGTAGTCTGTTATATATATGGAACAGGATTGTCTAGGTAGCGGCTCTTCGGGTCTTAAAGTAGTGCACTATAATATGGAACGGATGCCACTCTGTGTCAAAGTAAGTGCACTATATATATGGAACCAGGATGTTATAGCGCTCTGGTCAAAAGTAGTGCACTATATATGGAACAGGGTGTTAGTAGAGCTCTGGTCAAAAGTAGTGCACTATATATGGAAAGGATGTTATAGCGCTCTGGTCAAAGTAGTGCACTATATATGGAAACAGGATGTATAGCGCTCTGGTCAAAAGTAGTGGCAACTTATATTGGAGACAGGGTTTTATACGTTCTAGTATCTAAAGTAGTGCACTAATATATGAACAGGGCTTTTAATAGCGGCTCTTGGTCTAAAGTATGTGCACTATATATGGAATCAGGGTTTTATAGCGCTCTGGTTCTAAAGTAGTGCACTATCTATGGAACAGGCGTTTTATAGAGCTCTGCGTCAAAACGTAGTGAAATGCATCCCCAGGCCCTCCGTCCATAACACAGCACTCTGTGGTGTTGGACCTGGTGAGAGGAGAGGAGAGAGAGAGATGAGGAGAGGAGAAGGAGGAGGAGAGGGTGAGAGGAGGAGGAGAGGAGAGGAGAGGAGAGGAGGCATTGGAGGACAGTTTCTGTAAACGGTTCCTTGTCCAGAGCAGACCTCTGTCCTGACCGAGGTCCCAAACAGGAGAGGAGAGGAGAGGAGAGAGAGAATTGAGGAGGACAGTTCTGTAACGGTTCCGTGTCCAGAGAGACATCCTGTCCTGACCGAGGTGCCCAACAGAGAGAGGAGAGGAGAGGAGAGCGAGAGGAGAGGAAGAGGAGAGGAGGGCATGAGACAGTTCTGTAACGTTCCTTGTCCAGAGAGACCTCTGTCCTGACCGAGGTGTCCCAACAGGAAGAGGAGAGGAGAGGAGAGGAGAGGAGAGAGAGGGCATATGAGGACAGTTCTGTAATGGTTCCGTTTCCAGAGAGACCTCCTGTCCTGACCGAGGTGCCCAACAGGAAGAGGAGAGGAGAAGGAGAGGAGAGGAAGCATTGAGACAGTTCTGTAATGGTTCCGTTGGCCAGAGAGACCTCCTGTCCTGACCGAGTGCCCAACAGGAGAGGAGGGAGGAGGGCATTGAGACCAGTTCTGTAATGGTTCCGTTGTCCAGAGAGACTCCTGTCCTGACCGAGGTGCCAACAGGAGGAGAGGAGAGGAGAGGAGAGAGAGGAGAGGGAGAGAGAGAGGAGAGGAGCAGAGGCGCATTGAGCGACATTCTGTAATGGTTCCGTATTCCAGAGAGACTCCTGTCCTGACCGAGGTGCCCAACAGGAGAGGAGAGGAGAGGAGAGGAGAGGAGAGGAGAGGAGAGGAGAGAGAGGAGAGGAGGGCATTGAGGACAGTTCTGTAATGGTTCCGTTGTCCAGAGAGACCTCTGTCCTGACCGGAGGTGCCCACAGGAGAGGAGAGGAGAGGAAGAGGAGAGGAGAGGAGAGAGAGAGGAGAGGAAGGCATTGGAGGACAGTTCTGTAATGGTCCGTTGTCCCAGAGAGCACCTCCTGTCCTGACCGAGGTGCCCAACAGGAGAGGAGAGGAGAGGAGAGGAATGGAGAGGAGAGGAGAGGAGAGGAGGGCATAGATGAGGACAGTTCTGTAATGGTTCGTTGTCCAGAGAGACCGTCCTGTCTCTGACCGACGGTGGCCAGATCGATGTGTAGAGGAGAGAGCGAGGAGAGGATGAGGAGAGAGGACGAGGAGAGGAGAGAGGGAGAGGAGAGGAAGAGGAGAGGAAGGAGGGCATGGCATTGAGGACAGTTCTGTAATGGTTCCGTTGTCCAGAGAGACCTCCTGTCCTGACCGAGGTGCCCAACAGGAGAGGAGAGGAGGGCATTGAGGACAGTTCTGTAATGGTTCCGTTGTCCAGCGAGACCTCCTGTCCTGACCGAGGTGCCCAACAGGCAGAAAGCCGACCACTTTAAGTCTTTCATGTTGCCTTTCTTCTATTCTCAGCCTGTCTCTTTCTCCTTATCCTCCCCCCTTTCTTGGCTCTTTGTTGGCAGATGAATAACATGGATAAAGCCAAGGGCTCCTGGCCTTAATGGTTTCAGTTGTGTTTTATCTTCCTCTTGACGTTATGAGGGATTTGAATTTCATGGCCGTTGTTTACCGTCCGAGTTCTAGAATGAGAAAAAGAAGGCGGAATGTGGAACTTCCATAATTCATAACTTCTCCTCCTTGCCAACCAGCCTGCTATCTCCTTCAGGTKTACTGTAATGAATAAAGATTCAGACTTTAACCTCTACATCTGACACGAAACATAACCTCTAAAAACAAAACTACAAGTTTTCACCGATGAGTAAAGGAGAGGAGCAACAACTCCTTAATTAAAGGAACAAAAGCCTCCATATTTCCGTGCGCCTGTATCTGCCAGACTCAAGACGAAGGACGTTTAAACAGCACGTTGATATCGGCATGTATCTGTCTAAGGACTTACGTCATGCAGAATTTACTTCATCAATGACTTCAGTATAAATAAATAAATCCAATCTGTGCAGAGAGAAGCGATAAATGAAGCATAAGCTGCTGTACAGTAGTTAGCGGATCATCTTTGGGGACTCGTGTGTGATGATATCAAAGACAGTTCCTGTGTGGCTCAGCTCATAGCAGGCTAACAGTGGGTTTTCACCAACAACCAATTCGGCAGGAGTAGTTCCGCCCCCATTCATATTCAACGAGGGAATGCAGAGAAACGCGGGGGATTGTGGGAAGGTGAGGGGTCGAGAACTCTGCTAGCGTAGCGGTAGAAACAGCAGAGCGCCGCTATACTTCATGTAAATTTAAAGAGAAGCGTTGGAGGTGGAGCGTTGGAGGTGGAGCGAAGCGTTGGAGGTGGAGCGTTGGAGGTGGAGCGAAGCGTTGGAGGTGGAGCGTTGGAGGTGAACGCGCTTGAGCGCGAAGCGTGGGGCGAAGCGTTGGACGGTGGAGCGCTAGGCGTTGGGGCGAAGCCGTCCTGGGGCGCGAACGCGTTGGAGGTTGGAGGTGGATGCGAAGCTGTTTGGGGCGCCCGAATGCGATTCTGGAGGTCGGCAGCGACAGTCCGTTGGAGTGGACGCGACCAGCGTCTGGGGACGTGAGCGAAGTCGTTCGGGCTCCCCCCCGGTCCTCCGGGTATTCGGGCAGCCGTTGGGATCGAATTGGCTGTTGCGTTGCGCCCCAGAGGCGTGGGCGGAGCGTGTTGTGGGGCGGTGAGCGTTGGGGGCGGACTCTGATGCGTTCGGTGTCCCAGCGACAAGCGTTTTGGGAGAACGCGTTGGGTCTGGCGAGTCTGTTTGTGGGCTGAAGCGTTTTTGGCAGCGAAGCGTTTTGGGGCGAACAGCGGTCTTCTCTTCCGGAGGCGAACCAAGCCGGGCTTGGGTACGGCGGACCAGCGTTGGTGGCGACTAGCGCTGGCGCGGAGGCCGCTTTGCGCGGCGGCAGCAGGTTTGGGGCCGCCAAGCCGCCTTGGGCAGGTCTGGAGCGCCGGCCCCACAGCGCTTCCGGCAACGCCGACCAGCAAGTTGGGGTCACGCTAAGCGCTCTGATTTCGTCTTGGAGCTCCTAAAGCCTGTATCGTGGTCACGCGTGGCGACGCGAACGGCGTCCCGGGACGGTGTGTACGATGAACGAGCGCGCTTGGCAGCACTTGTCAAGTCCTGTTCGTCTCGCGGCGGCATAGCGGGCTTCTTCTGTCTATTTGTCGCCGTCTCCAACTTGTTCTGTGCTAGTCCGCTCCGCTACCTCACGCTTTCGGTCCACCTCGCGACGCCCTTTCCCCGCGCCCCTGGATCTGTCCCCGCTCATGGGGGCATAGCGTTGGAGGTGAGCCGCCCACCCACCACGCCCTGCCTCTTGGTGCTATGTGCGAGCGTTGGTGCGAATGTCGTTGCGGGTTCGGCCACGCGAGCCGTTGGAGCGAAGCCGTTGGCTTGACAGCGATTGGAGCGGTGGAGGCAAAAGCGTTTGAGTGGGCGACTCAGCGACTTGGGGATGAAGCGCTGTTGGGCGAAGTGTTTGGGGCAGAAGCGTCTGGTATGGTTGGAAAACGCTGAAGCCGTGTGGCGCTGTCGACACAGCGCTTTGGCGGCGGCAGCGTTGCAGGTGGATGCGACACACGGCGCCGTTTGGTGAACGCCGTTGGGATCGCCCCCCAACTGCTGTCGGGCCCGCCCTAGCGTTGGCAATAGGGTCGCGCCAGTTCAAGCCGTTCGGGGGTGGAGCGAAGCGTTGGGCGTGGAAGCGTTGGGGCGAAGCCTCGTCTCAGCGAAGTCGGCGATGCCGCTCCGAGCCGTTGGGCCGCGTCGCGATAGTGACTTGGGGCACCGCACGGCCGGCCCGAAGCCGCGTTGGAGTTGGAGCAAAGCGTGGATGGTGGCAGCGAGCGTTGGGGGTGGAAACGCGTTGGCGGGGGAAGTGCTTTGAGGTGGAGGCGACAGCGTTGGGGCGAAGGCGTGTTTGGGAGGTGGACCGCGTCGAACGCACCGTTCCGGAGTGGAGCGAAGCGCGTTGGGAGGCTGAGCGAAGCGTTGGGGCGCGAACGCTCGTTATGGGGCAGCCGTTGGTGGGTCAAGCGTTGGCGGCGAACCAGCGTTGGAGTGGAGCGAAGCGTTGGACGGAAGCGTTGGGGCGAAGTGTTTGGACGTGGGATTTCGGCGCAAATCCCT
>NW_019950061.1:0-9183 GCF_002910315.2 Salvelinus sp. IW2-2015 | reverse complement strand
GTGTATAAGAGGTGTATAGTGAGAAGTGTGTATGTGAGAGTGTGTATAGTGAATGGTGTACAGAGAGAGTGTTCAGTGTAGAGAGATGTGTGTCAGTGTAGAAGAGTGTGTCAGTGTAGAGTAGTTGTCAGTGTAGAGAGAGTGTCAGTGTAGGAGTGTGTTTGTATAAGAGAGTGTGTCAGTTTAGAGAGTGTGTGTCAGTGTAGAGAGTGTGTCAGTGTAGAGAGTGTGTCAGTGTAGAGAGTGTGTCAGTGTAGAGAGTGTGTCAGTGTAGAGAGTGTGTCAGTGTAGAGTGTGTCAGTGTAGAGAGAGTGTGTGACTAAACCACAGGATTAGCTGGTTAGTAGTGGATCAATCTGATCAGACAAACCCCTATACAGCAGCAGGCAGCATTGTGGTGTGTCCTACTCCTACCCTGTGCTAGTTACAAAGAACCATGACAAAGATATTTATAACTAATCCAAGACGGTTCATCGGTGTCGTTTACAGTTGGAGCAAATGAAGCATAGTGGGCAGAACAAGCAAGGAGGTGGGCAGAGCCAAACACGAGCTCACAAGATCCTATTGGCACGTTGTAGCATGTATTTGCATATTTCCGTTAGGGAACGACTCCTCTGTGAAGTGTGCGTGAGCTCAAACTCAATTTGACCTTGCACTCCTTCTAAAAAACAGCATTTTTTTACCTTTGGCAAAGCGTCAACTGTATAAAACTTAGTGCACTGTGTTCGTAACAGAATCTAGTTTTGGGAACAGGAAAATCTATTGAGTTTAGATGTTTCATCAATGAGAAAATTAGCATAATGTCGGCCCAGTTTCCATCCTGTCCCACTACCCCTGACTGGACTTCCTCTCAGTACCACATGTTTTCCTATATTTGACATTTTCCTGAGTCAGACAAGTTTTTTTCAGACACGTGTGAAGTTTCACATGTACTTTTTCAAGTGTTTTTCCCTCATGTGAAAACGAAAGCCCCACATCTGGTCTCCTAACCAGGGACCAACCCTGCTCAGCTTCAGAGACAAACCAACAGTGTGATGCAGGATGCTATCTCTCTGGAATAAATGTGCCAAAACTAGCAATGGGAAAAAAGCCAGTGAATGCAGAGGCCAGGGTAACGTAACCAAAGACAGGGAAAACTGCAGGAAAGAGAAGTTTTTACTGATAGTTTTTGTCGTTGCATCCATTGACAATTAATTTGCATTTAAAAATGATTTCCTTGCAATATTTTGTTTTGCTATCAAGACTTTTGGGGTTTATGTTTTGCTATCAAGACTTTGCGGTTTATGTTTTGCTATCAAGACTTTGGGGTTTATGTTTTGCTATCAAGACTTTGGGGTTTATGTTTTGCTATCAAGACTTTGGGGTTTATGTTTTGCTATCAAGACTTTGGGTTTATGTTTTGCTATCAAGACTTTGGGGTTTTATGTTTTGCTATCAAGACTTTGGGGTTTATGTTTTGCTATCAAGACTTTGGGGTTTATGTTTTTTATCAAGACTTTGGGTTTATGTTTTGCTATCAAGACTTTGGGTGTTTATGTTTTGCTATCAAGACTTTGGGGTTTATGTTTTGCTATCAAGACTTTTGGGTTTATGTTTTGCTATCAAGACTTTGGGTTTTTGTATGTTTTGCTATCAAGACTTTGGTTTATGTTTTGCTATCAAGACTTTGGGGTTTATGTTTTGCTATCAAAGACATTTGGGTTATGTTTTGCTATCAATATCTTCCTTTGCAGTATTAAGAATGTTGTTCTGAACTTCAGAGGTTTTGCTTGATATTAATGGCACGAAAGTAACTCACCTCGTAGAGGATTGCACCATATAATAACACTATGACTCTATTAAAGGTGTTTAAAGCAGCAATCCTTCATTGGATCATTAACATTAAGTGTGTTCCCCGCCCCTGTTTGGTAAAAAGCTGAGAGACGGGGCTGGAGAACTGTAACCACTCTCAAATCCATAGACTACGCTATGGATGCAATGGCTGACCATCCACGATATCAAAATTATAGTTTTAATGTTTTTTAGGTATATTTTGGTATACAGTGTTTGTTTATGGGTATACAGTGTTTGTTTATGGAACCCCTACCTGTCCCAGACCTGCTGTTTTCAACTCTTAATGATCGGCTATGAAAGCCAACTGACATTTATCTTGATTATTATTGACATGCTTGTCATTTATGAACATTTTGAACATATTGGCCATGTTCTGTTATAATCCCACCCGCACAGCCAGAAGAGGACTGGCCACCCCTCATAGCCTGGTTCCTCTCTAGGTTTCTTCCTAGGTTTTGGCCTTTCTAGGGAGTTTTTCCTAGCCACATGCTTCTACCCTGCATTGCTTGCTGTTTGGGTTTAGGCTGGGTTTCTGTACAGCACTTCGAGATATTAGCTGATGTACGAAGGGCTATATAAAATAAACTTGATTGATTGATTGATTGATTGAACTGATTGGTTTACATTTACTTTGTTTACAAACATTGGAGTAAATGTGGAGTTTCTTACATGTGAAACTGCAAATTAAATATTCACTTTCAAGTGTGGGTGGAATTGCAAGTTCACATGTGAAAAACAATCACATGTAAAAAACCTATTTGCAGTGTCGTATGTGAAAAACGTTCACATGTAAATAAAGATCACATTGAAAAATAATCACACAGAAGTTTTTCAGATATGAAACTGCAAATTAGATTTTTGCAAATTATTGTTTTGAAATTCCACATGTGAAAGTGATATTTTCACATTGAGTTTTCTTGTATGTGATCCTGCAAAATAGATTTTTCATGTGATTGATTTTCACATGTGAAAGTAAGATTTTTGTATCATACTCTTTTCTCTCTTTCACACACACACACGCGCACACACACACACACACAACACACACACACACACACACACACCACACACCCACACACACACACACACACACACACACACACACACACACACACACACAATCAGAACTCCTGCCTCGCCCTTGTATCATACATTTCCAAAACAGCCAAATCATAGATTGAGATCTGGATCGAGGGAGCCGATCTCTTCCAAAGTAATACTGCCTCTGATTGGAACAGCGTGTCTGTGTTTGATGTGGCTCCAGAGTTAAGTCATATACTTTACATTTCAAACAGCTGATAAGGCTATCACTCCATCCTCAACCTGAATTAATGAAGGGATAATGAAGCGGTAGAGTGTTATGTTTCTGTTTTGAGACCAATATCACTAGCACCACACACACACACACACCAGACACACTCTCGTTCTATCTCTTCTTTCTATTTTTCTTCTATATCTCTAAAACACGAGACACCTTCTCGTTAGCATGCACTGACAGACAGGACAACTATCAGCCATACACGATTCGACTATCACAACAACTACGTACCGTCGCTCTGTCTGTCTCTTCACTACATCACTTACCTCCATCTGCCCTGTCTGTGACACTAACTATAGCACACACACATCACGTACTAGCTGCTGCTCAGTGTGATAGTGTGTAAGATATCGAGATAGCTGATTATGTTGCATAGACTGGTCTCGCTCGTTCGTTAAAACAGACTGATTGTTCTGATAATGACGCACAGAAGCCAGACTGGGCCTGCTATGTTGCGATAAACAGAATCATGCTGTATATGTGAAGACACAAGACTCCCTGCTCATGAAAAAGAGCAGGACTCTGCTGCTCAGTCTACGCAAAACAAGCAACTGGCCTAAGATATGATTTGAAACGTAGCGTACAAGTGACTGATGAATGTGTATGAAAAACGGAGCCCTGCGGCTGGTTTTAAAAGAGACTGCAGTTCGGGTTGGTCTCAACAGACTGCTGGTGCTTTGAGAAACAGACCTGGCTTAGTTGTTTATAAACGAAGACATGTGCAGAGTGAGCTGATGTCGCTAGAAACAGTACGCTAGTCTGTCGGATTGAAACAATGATACGATGTGCTGTGTCAGTGTATAGAAACACAGGACTTGCTTGTTGCTCTAAAACATGTACTGCTGTTGTGTGTTCTAAAACTCAGCCCTCAGCGACAATAAGACTCAATGTTGAAACTAGCAGTGTATGGGCTAGGCTGCTTGATTACAAATGCGAATGACTTGCTTGCGCGTTGTTGAATAGCAGTGACCTGCTGTGTTGAAACAGGACGCTGTTGATTCGGTAGCAGGTAGACCTGACTACTGTGTTAGACACCAGGACTGCTGGATTGTAAATAATCGAAACCTCAGGGGATGCTAGCTGGACACCTGTAAACTTGATATGAAGAATGAAGCAAACTGCATTACCTGTTGAACAGATCTGTCTTGTTTGTGTTAGAAACTCAGAGCATGGTGCTGCGATAGTGTGATCCATAACGTACCTATATGGCTGGATAGTGAAACTGCACTTCCCCTGCTTGTGTGACCACGAAGCACTGCTGGTCTCGCGGTTGGCAGATACGTCGCTGCTGTTTTGCTAGTACAGACCACGGACTCTGTTGCGCTATCTAAAACGCAACGGCCCTGTACTGCTTCGGTCTACACCTACTATCACTGGCTGTGGTGTTGACATTGACACCCTCGCATCCTGCTGTCGATACTGCAATCGCTGCATGGTTGCGCTTCTTCACTAAACATTGCACCTCCTGTAAGTTGAGAAGCGATAGCGTTGTGCTTGTTGAAATCGACGACTGCTGTGTCGCAACAGACTGACTGTTGCTGGAAATCTAGTGACGTGCTGATCTGTTTGAAAACAGATGGCTTGTATTAGTGATTTGAATCAAACCTTTCATGGTGTGCGCAATAAAAACATAGCATCCTCGCTAGGTTTGAGTGTTTGCTCAGAATGCAGAGCTGCACTGTGAGGTTCTTCGTAATGGCACATCAGTGGCTATAGCATGTTGTTCAAAAACCGGAGTGAGATGTCCTAGCCCTGTGATATAGCTCACATTGACTAGACTGCTCTCGCTATCGGTGAAACAGACTGCTCGTTGTTACGGATAAGAGCTAGATACGTGGGACATGTGTCGGTATTTGACTCTGAAAGTAGCTCGTTCCTGCCTGCCTGCTGTGCACCCGAGGGCGAGATGCTGTCGGTGTATTGGAGGAAGACCGAGTGGACGCGCGTGTCTTGACGTGGTCGCTGAACATGCAGTGTACTCCGGTTGGGTGAACAGAGCTGCTGGTTGTGTGACATCATACTGGCGTGCTCTGTCAAATATACACAAGCAGCTAACTGCTGTTGTGAGAAGACAGGGACTAGGTGTCGTGTGTTGAAACAAGAACTGCGTGGGTGGGCTCTTGATACTCGGAAGACGAGACGACCCAGAGGCGGTCGCTGTTGTGTTCGATCATCAGACACTGCTGGTTGTTGAAACAGACTTGCCTGTGGTTTAACAAAACACGATGCTAGCGCGAGCGTGGTTGTGGGTGCCGAACGTGCTGCAGATCTATATAATCATCGTTGCGTCTCAGTCCGCGCAGATTTCCGTATTCGTATCTTCTCTGTCTCTCTATAATTAAACACTCGCCATCTCTACATATATCCACCTATGCCTCACTGCGCGTTCCACATCCCACATGAGCCTATAACCAAGACGAACCTAACAGGAACAGAATATACTCAGCCACTGAAGGAGAATAGCCCACTACCTGCGATAGACTTATCGAGGAAATAGTAAATCTGTACTCTATTTGAGCTGTCTATAAGACTAACGGCCCATACGTCGATTCTCGCTTACGTGAATGTGGGATGCAGAGTTACAAACTTCTCCATACAGGTTGGTTTCTCTTACTATTTGATTGGGTGAAGCAGATTTATGTTGCCTCAGTTTTACATTTCTTAATTCACCTCTTACATATACCTTGCCTGTTGTGGTATCATACTCATTTTGTTTTCTGGATTCCTAGGCAAAATTTACAATGGTGCAGACGGTGCTAGCGTTATAGGTGATGACAATAGCATGGAATGTTTTCATACATAAGTAAGGATGAATAAAGTAGTGTACGGAAATGGTAATATCCGTACAAAGCACGACCAGAAGCAAGGGTCGTGATGCTAAACCAGCGGAATCCGCCTAGAGCGCATCGATTGGAACCAACAGGCGAGTCGTCAACAACAGCTAGTGCTGTGTCAACAACAGCAGCTGTCGTTCAACAACACAGTGCTGGCAAACACACTGATTTCTTAAATATGATAGACCACCAGCAGCCCTGTTCCGAACATCCAGCAATACCGAACCTTGGAAGGCACGACTAAGCAATACAAAACGAATAGTGAGAACACAATAACATGGAGACAAGTCGTATAATCTAACAAGAACAGCAGATCGTGAATTCTAGGGTGATCACAACAGCAGTCTGTTCGCTAACAAACTTCCATCCGTAACGGAGTCTGGATGTAGCACCCGACTACAAAGCACGCTCGCAGCTGCCTCCTAATAACAGGCAGCTTGTCAACACAGACTCAAGCAGAGTAGCTGAATCCACGCTAAACCAGGCGATCGCGTCTTGACACTACAGCGCAGTGACATCTAAGAGCAAACCCACGATGGCTACCAGTTACCGCACCTCTACTGTAACAGAGATGACACCTGTACAACTACCACGACAGTCCTGCTCTCTAACAACGTAACAGCTATAACCAGATTGTCATACACTCCGCGCGAGCGTAATCTAAACCAGCCCAGTCGTCAACCCGAGCAGAAGGCAGAACACTAGTTGTCCACACACCAGTCGCGACAAGTCTCATTTATTGACATCTGACTTTTCCTCACCAACGTAATGAAGCCCAGGTGATGGAAAAACCAACACAGACTAAATAATTAACGGTCAAATCTCCGATGATGCCAAACAACCACGCAGCCACATCACAATACCGCGACGAAAACTCAAACAGAGCTAGCTGCCGCTGCACAACAGGACACAAACCTAGGACCAATACTGTTGGCATATAAACAAACAGCCAGTACCTGAACAACAGGCATAAGAAATCGAGTAAACGCGAACTGCAGCGGTCAGAACAAACGCCGCTAAGCCAGAGTATTCGTTCCAAACTCTCTAACACACTGGCAGAAGAGACTGTTAAGACGCTAAACTGAATATATCACAACAAGCGCTTTAGCCTCTCAGATAACAGATATAGACTCAATAGATAACCCTCCCCAAAACGAAAGCTACAGCAGATAAGGATAAAATAGCGGAACAACAGCAGTCCTGTCAACAACACCACTTAGGTCGACCGAGCCGAGTCTTATCTGTATGTGATAACAACCAGTCGCCGCAACCGGCCGAACTAACCACAAGCACGTGTCTCAACAACAGCACCTTCACACACACGTCTCACGCAACAGGCCTAGTCTTCTGAGCGGCTGATACAAACAGTGATGCGTCGAAACCAACAAACCCTCGACGTGGGCGCTCCAAGCCAACAGCCAGTCGTAATACCACAACAGCACGCGTGTGTTAATCATAGCACGCAGCTGGGGGTCCAACAGACAAGCAGTGTCCATGGGCTAACAAATACACAGGTCGTTGTGTAGAAACGAACAGAGGCCGCTGTGAGCAACTCCTTCAACAACAGCCCATGCAGTCAAGACAACAGCCCAGCTGTGAGGTGTCATGAGATACAAGTGCAGTCGATGCATGTGCACAACCCACAGTACTACAATCTCGTTATGAAACAACGAGGTTTCCTAAGTGTCTCACATGTAGGTGTCCGTGCACCAACAAACAGCAGGCTGGTTATACTAAGTAGAAGCAGTGTTGTCCTGTCCGTTCAACAACAAGCAGCGGTGGTCTCAAACCTAACGACGCCCCTAACTGTATCATGCACCTGTAGCTGGAACTTGCGTCAGACAGGACTGTTAACCACAAGATCACGTCGTGTATGAGCATTCTCTCGCTCTAGCGAGCTCAGTGGCTAAACGATAACACGGTCCAGCTGCTCGTTCTGATCATTCAGACACATACCATGTGACGAGCACGCGCTCCCTCCAGGCCAACCTAGCCGCTAGTCTTAACTAAATACGCGACCCTCGCATCCGTGGAGAGATCTCTGAACCATACTACCTTGCTAGCAGTTTTTAGCTTTGTGCAAACGACCACGTCATCTCCTGATGATGCTGTCTCAACTCACTGTAACCTCCGCAAGTACAGAGCTGCCTCGTGGCGCCATCAGCACTCGCCGGCACATCCGATAGAACACCCATACATCTCGTGCAGTAAACAAACACACTCTATCACTGGCAACAATAGCCATCCGCTAAGTCGCTGTGTTCGCAACTATAATGTCCAGCTGTCCGTTAGAGAGAGAGAGAGAGAGAGAGATTAGAGAGAGTGTGTGTGTGTGTGGTTGTGTGTGTGAACAAAGATGTGTGATGTGTGTGTGTGTGTCGTGGTGTGTGTGTTGTGGTGGTGTGTGTGGTGATGTACGCTAGATAATGTACTCAAAAACAGAAACATAACACTCTACCGCTTTCAGTTATCCCCTCTCATTAATTCAGGTTGAGGATGACGGTGAGTAGCCTAGTATCAGCTGTTTTGAAATGTAAAGTATATGACTCCTAATCTGGAGCCACATCCAAGACACAGACACGCTGTTCCAATCAGAGGCCCAGTATTACTTTGGTAAGAGATTCGGCTCCCCTCGATCCAGATCTCAATATCTATGATCTTGCGACTTGTTTTTGGAAATGTATGATACTCAAGGGCGAGGCAGGAGTTCTGATTGTGTGGTATAGACACACACTCAACAACAGCAGCTTGCGCAATCAACACACGGTAACAACAGCAGCGAACAACGACACTCAACAACAGCACTGTCTAATCACAGCGTCGTGCAAAACAGCAACTATCAACACAAGCCTGTCAAATACAACAGCAGCTGGAACCCACACAGCTCAGAAAACACTGTCGGCCAACAACAGGCTAGTCAAACAACACACTTAACTAACAGTCAACGTCTAACAAACAGCAGTTCGTCAACAACAGCAGCTCGAACAACAACACTTCACAACGCAGGGCAAACAAACAGACAGCGCCAACAACACATCTAAACCAGCACAGCGGTGTCCACAACTAGCATGGAACGAGACCAGCAGTCTTAACGAACAGGCACTTAACATACAGCAGACTGAACAACCAGCAGTCTCAACAACACAGCCAACCAACCCAACTCAGTTGCTGTGTTGGTTGTGTGTGTTGTAGATACGA
>NW_019950060.1:0-9185 GCF_002910315.2 Salvelinus sp. IW2-2015 | reverse complement strand
CGGTGACGGGCCCTGCACCAAGATGACCATGAGGTTGAGACGTAACCTCAGCAACCCCCAGTTTGTAAGTGGCCTAGCTTCAATTCACCCTTATGGGCCGGTTGCCCAGAAACGGATTAAGACTAATCCTGTACTAAGGAGCGTGATCACTGGAGATTCTGTGTCTGGGAATCCAGCCCTCTATTATCTGATCCTAAATCAGATGTTATAGATAATCTAATCATAAGGATGGAAATTTAAATGGAAAAACAAAGATCGTTGAACACTACATGGGGTGTGTGGCGAGGGGGGGTTTACCACTCAATATTAGGAAGGTGTTCTTAATGTTTGGTATACTCACTGTATATGCGCCCAATAATTTAATGGATAAAACATTTAAATTTACTATTCCGTTAGTTAGCAACTTTCCAACAACTGGGTGTAAGTCAATTCATGCTTTTTACTGTCAATTTAAATGGAGAACTTAAATTCCATCTCACTAATCTGTTCTGTTTTCTGATAAGGTGGATTCGTTTGTGTGTCGGATGTGTGGCCGTGGCGACGAGGATGAGAAGCTCCTGCTGTGTGACGGTTGTGACGACAACTACCACACCTTCTGTCTGCTGCCCCCCCTCACTGAAGCCCCCAAGGGCAACTGGCGCTGCCCCAAATGTGTGGCTGAGGTGAGAGAGAGTCATGGAGACCCACAGCATCCTGTTGTGTCAAACAAACATAATTCTATGTGGGTGCAGCCAGCCACAGTCTATTTTAACCTGGGGAGTCAGTTGCTAGGTTTCCATCCAATTTGCGACAGATTTTTATGTGAATATTTTAAAATCTGCATACAAAAATATCCCCACCAGAGGTGTTTCCTTCAGGCTGACTTTGTTGTAAATAAAAGTCTGTGTGTGATGACGTAGTGCACATAAACACTTTTGTGCGTATATTTTATGTACTTGCGTTTTCCACTCTACCGATAGTTTTGTCTCAAACTGTTGCGATAAATGGCGAACTTGCACAATCTGTTTTTTGTGTGCATGCTGTTTAGMCAAGTTTGCTGATAAAGTGGAGACTGGGCAGGTTAGGTTATATGAAGATATGAATAAGATCATTTTTATTTGTTAATTGGCTGCTAAGCACCAGTCACTAGCGCACAAATGAAGACTATTGATTTTAGGACCACACGACATGACATTTCTTGACTGTAAATGTACCTGCATTTACCATGGTTATTCTATTGACAATTTCGCAAGAAATCATTTTCACCACAATTCGTCACATAATTAATTTAAGACACAATCTCACTATGTCGAACGAACAAATAGTGATTTATAAAATTGTAACACAAAATCAAACACAGGCTTGAAGTTTATATAACGGGTGGGTCTAATCCTGGATGTTGATTGGTTAAAACCGCATTCCATCCGGTGTCTATTCCACAAGTTACCACCGGCTAAATCTTACGTTGAAATGCCTTTTTACTCTGTTCCATCTCACTGCTCAATCCACTGTCTCATCAGCCAGAACATTTATAAACTTAATCTTCAGTATAAAAAGCATCTAGACATTCTCCCATTTCTTTTTTTTAGGATTTATCCAAGTAAATGTCACTAGAAAACAGCTTATGCAAATGCAGCTACTTTGTTGTTTTTCTGGCTGCACTGTTTGACGTGACGAAGTTAGCTGTAGTTGGCCAGCTAGCAGGCAAGGGATAGAATGTTGCCAGCCAGTATGACAATACAAAATTTAGAACGAACGACTGGGTCGCATCCATAGATGCAGAACAAAAAGATTGAACGACTGGGCCGCGTGCAACCGAATGACCAGCCGGCTTGGGTAGCAACCCTAGATTTGTGTCGGGACTATATCTTGTGGAATGATGAAATAGTATTAATTAAATGAATCAAAATAATGTTTTTAATTAAAAATATGTTTATCATTATTTTAATATGTTGGTAACCCGTTGTAAAAAAGTCATAATGCCCTTTTTGCTGGTGTTTTGGAGCATATATTGACACGTGCCAATATATCCTTCAAACACTGGCTTCGAGGGCATTATCACTTAAGTAAACCAGTTAGGAAAATCACTGGGAATAAACTTAGCATTATATTCATCTGTATTTATGGTAATTATTTTCTTTGCCTCTGTCCAATACATCTCTTCAATGCCCTCATGTCTGCCTCCCTCTACTTCCCTGTAGGAGTGTAAAAGACCAGCGGAGGCCTTCGGTTTTGAGCAGGCTACCAGAGAATACACCCTGCAGAGTTTTGGGGAGATGGCAGACACATACAAAGCAGACTACTTCAATATGCCTGTCCATGTACGTAGCCCTGTACAAACCTAAAAGACAAATGCTTTACTCTGATGTGGACAGAAACTGTTATTCATTTTGATCAATCAGTTGAGTTTTTATCTTGTTAGTAACAACCTTGGTGTGTGAAGATGGTTCCTACAGAGCTGGTGGAGAAAGAGTTCTGGCGCTTGGTCAGTAGCATAGAGGAGGATGTGACAGTGGAGTATGGAGCCGACATCCACTCTAAAGAGTTTGGCAGTGGATTCCCCATGAACAATGGCAAGAAGAACCTCTCACAAGAGGAAGCGGTAACTAGCTACTAAACGATCTTCCTTTCTGTCTCTTAATTCAACTGCTCATCTCACTCCTGTAGGTCTTCATATGCCAGTTTCTCTACATGGTTCTGTTTCCCCTAATTGAGGGATTTACAAAGTTATTTACTATTACTTCATGAAACACTATATACAGTTCCTCTAAACCATTACCTGTACATGACCCTCTTCTTGTCCTCTGTCTGCAGGATTATGCCCGCAGCGGCTGGAACCTGAATGTGATGCCGGTGCTGGAGCAGTCGGTGCTGTGCCACATCAACGCCGATATCTCTGGTATGAAGGTGCCCTGGCTGTACGTGGGCATGGTCTTCTCAGCCTTCTGCTGGCACATCGAAGACCACTGGAGCTACTCCATCAACTACCTGCACTGGTAAATAGGACACTAACTACCACACACTACAGGACATGTTACAAACCGTACATGAGAAATGAATAGGCAATTCATCTGTAGATGGTTGAGATTGTCCTTTTATGTCCACTATCTTTATACAACATTCTAGATGTACTGACTGATAGATATGGTTAGTGTGACTAAAGCTGTTCCCTTCTCTGCCCCCTCTCCTCCTGCAGGGGTGAGCCTAAGACGTGGTACGGGGTTCCCTCTGTAGCAGCAGAACGGTTAGAGGAGGTGATGAAGAAGCTGACCCCAGAGCTGTTTGAGTCCCAGCCTGACCTCCTCCACCAGCTGGTTACTATTATGAACCCCAACATCCTCATGTCTCACGGGGTCCCGGTGAGTAATGACACATGTACATCACACACATCTTCATATTCTAGTGATGATCGATAATACTGAGAGAACTGTCCATGCTGATAACCTCCTTTCCATTTGATTGACAGGTTGTACGCACCAACCAGTGTGCTGGCGAGTTTGTCATCACGTTCCCCAGGGCTTACCACAGCGGCTTCAATCAGGGATATAATTTTGCTGAAGCCGTGAACTTCTGCACTGCAGATTGGGTATGCCTCTATTCCAATGGGTGTTTTTATGTAGTGTTTTCAAAATTCTTAATTTCCCTTTCCCTGGTTTTCTCTTTCTCCCTCTGTTTCCCTCTGTCTGTTTCTCTCCCTTCCCTCCCCCAGCTGCCTGCAGGGCGCTCCTGTATCGAGCACTACCGTCGTCTGCGGCGGTACTGTGTTTTCTCTCACGAGGAGCTGACCTGTAAGATGGCCGCCTGCCCTGAGAAGCTGGACCTCAACCTGGCCGCTGCCACGCACAGAGAGATGTTCATCATCGTCCAGGAGGAGAGGAAGCTACGCAAGGGCCTGCTGGAGAGGGTGRGGGTGACTAATAATCTAGAAGTTGAGCGTGTGAAAGACAGGACTATCTGTGGTTTGGTCACTGACTTCAGCAGTCAGTAAATGACTGGTTTGTGGGGGCAATTTGATTGTTGTGGTTTCTTGCATAATATTGTCTGTTTGGTTTATGAGTTTCTCAAATGTTGTGGTATTTTGCATAGTACTGACTGTCATCTTGTATACAGTGTTGCTCTTGCATGTGTCGTGGTTTCCTAAAGCCCTGTGTGCCGTGGTCTTTCAGGGCATCACAGAGGCAGAGAGGGAGGCGTTCGAGCTGCTGCCTGATGACGAGAGGCAGTGTGATAATTGCAAGACGACCTGCTTCCTGTCTGCCCTGGCCTGTTCCAACTGCCCTGAACGCCTCGTCTGTCTCTACCACACACAGGACCTCTGTAGCTGCCCCACAGACAAGCTCTACCTCAGGTACTACTGACCCACTGTCTCTGTGTGAGTCTCTCTTTCTCTCCATGTTTCGTTTGTTTACCAGTAGCGCCTCACCTGTCTCTTCCTCCTCCCTACCAGGTACAGGTACACTCTGGATGAGCTGTTTGCCATGTTACATCGGCTCAAAGTGCGAGCCGAGGTGTTTGATTCCTGGGCCAACAGAGTGAAAGAAGCTCTGGAGCAGGAAGAGGGCAACAAGATAGGTGGGAAATGCCATAGACACAACCCATAAGATAGGAAGGTAGAACACACTGTTCTAGAATTGTGTGAGTTAGATCGGTGAAAATAACAAATGTTCCAAAAGGTGTGTAATGACACTGACTGTGTTTTAACTCCAGGCATCACAGACCTGGAGGTCCTGAAGGCAGAGGCAGCAGAGAAGAAGTTCCCTGACAACGAGCTGCTCCAGAGACTCAACACCGTCCTCACTGACACACAGAACTGTCAGCAGACAAGCACTGAACTTCTCAACAAGACACAGACCAGGTAACACACTCACATGACCTAAATCTTATCTAACACTGCCATACCCACAACTGCATTGAACTGCTCAGTGACACACTTACAGTAACACACACTGTTGTGTATGTGTTTGCAGGAGGATGACGCTGGCAGACCTGAAGGCTCTAGTGGAGAAGATGGAGAACCTGCCATGTGTGATGAGCCAGCTGGAGGAAGTACAGGTCAGTATCCACCAGCTGGATCTGAGCCACTAGAGGAAACCAGTAAACATGCTGTAGCTGGAACGTTGTTAATGTCCACACCGCTCTTCCTTCCCTACTTCCTTTCATAATTCCCTCTCTCTCAGGCGGTCCTGCGTACAATAGAAGAGTTCCAGACTCAGTCCCTGGCTCTAGTGAGCGACAGGGACTGGCGGCGAGACTCCGCTCCCCCAGAACAACTGCAGGCCCTGTTGGAGCAGGGGGCTGGCCTGCCGGTCGATACCCCAGAGTGTGAGCTCCTCAAGGGGCTGCAGGAGCAGGGCCGCTGGCTGAGCGAGGTGCGGCAGACCCTGGGGCCCGAGGGTGGTGAGATGACCCTGGCGGTCCTCAGGAACTTGATGGAGGTGGGCTGCAATGTGCCCCAGAGCGTCTCGGTGGAAACAGCCATGGCAGAGCTTCAGGAGCTCCTGACTATAGCAGAACGATGGGAGGAGAAGGCCCAGATCTGTCTGGAGCAACGGTGAGGAACACATGACTCATACTGAATCTCTCTCTCTCTCATCTCTCACTTACACACTCAAGTTCTCAGGTTGTCTGCTCTTCCTAATGTCCCCTCTCTCTCCCGGTGTGRTTGCAGGCAGAAGCACCCTCTGTCCACCCTGGAGGCCATAGTAAACGAGGCCCAGCTCATCCCAGTCAAGCTGCCCAACATCCTGTCTCTCCAGGGCTGTCTGAGCCGAGCCAAGGCCTGGGTCACTGACCTGGAGGAGATCCAGGCAAGTAGAACCAACTCCTGCTGTCTATTATAACCTTATAACCACGTTCAATAGGCAAACGTTGTGCAATGTCGCAGATAGAAAATGCATAAATACAGTGGATGTGAATTATTTATTATAAATGTCAGAGGCATGTTTGTTCAACATAATACATGTGAATGTTCCACAATGTTGTGCCCTGCTGAATGTAACCCTGGCTTGTTCTCCATTAACCTCCCCTTCTCTTCCTCTCCCGTGTGTGTACTGTAGAATGGGGAGCACTACCCGTGTCTGGATGATCTGGAGGGCCTGGTGGCGATAGGGAGAGACCTCCCTGTCAGGATGGAGGAGCTGTTGCAGCTGGAGCTGCAGGTAGCCAGCGCCCACTCCTGGAGAGACAAGGCCTCCAAGACCTTCCTGAAGAAGAGCAGCCAGCACAGCCTGCTACAGGGGTCAGAGAGGCAGGGGTGGAGTGTGTGTGAGCCTTTTTTCCTAGTTCTTTCATCTACATGTGTTAAGATTGGTATTTGCAACACATTGTAATCACTAACACTTCAGGGAAGAACAGAAAGAGTGAGAGAGACTGACTGTGAATTGGGTGCATGTTGAATTTGTTAGTGTTAGCCTTATTTTAATTCGTCTGTGAAGTTGGGTCTTACTAACAGGCATCCTACATCTTTTTCTTGCTGCAGGTGTTGTGTCCGTGTGTGGAGAAACGTAGGAGAGGGGAGAAGAGACGGATCCATTAGATGACCAGATACCAACACTCTGGGCCTCTTGCTCAGGACCTGAGAGCCCTGGTGCATTGTGAGTATGTATAGATGTCTGGCCTAGTCAGACATTATGGCTGTCAAGTTTAGTGTGTTATTTTACCAGTGTCCAATGTTCCCTTTAAGCTGCACAGGGCGCAGCATCCCAGGACTGCCGCGCAGAAGTAATATTAGGCTGCGCAAAGAAGCACGAGATGAACTTCAACTTTCTAGGTTTTTCCCTTAGTTAACATATCAGTCGTTTCCTTTTACTAAGTGGAATTGGTATGGATTCACATTACGCACTCAAATGCAGCATATCGACAAAAACAAACTATGGCAAGCTTTAGTATGAAAAATTTAGTAAGCGAACATGAGAGTAGGATTTTATTGCATTAAGCACAATTAGCCCTCTACAACAGTACTGTTTGGCAATAACTAATCAGAGCTGACAGTAGGACTATATGCAACTGACCCTTGTTAATATGGATTAGCAACTGGCTGTGTTACAGGATGACGGTCGGAGTAGATTGCTTTTTTGAGATCAAACGAGAGCTGCATGTGTGCACCTTTGTTCATACCTTTGCTATTAGTTTGCGTTATTAGCATTATAGTTTGTAGTCGCATAGGGGAATGATTGCGCTCGTACAGGAGCACAGCACGTGTAATTCTCTAACATCTTTGGATAAAGCCCAGTCGGTAAAGAGCTTTCAAGGAGAAGTGTTTGATTTTAGCGCAATAGGCAGAGGTAGTATAATTTGTCTGTTCGTTATGAATAATGTGTATGGGAATTTAATGCAGGTTTTTTTTAAAATGGTTTCTTGCTATCAACCAACACATTTTCAGTCACCTCTTGTCTGAAGACAAGTGGAATAAACAGGGTTAATGTCAAGCCTAATGTTTTTTTTTCAATCTCATGGAATGTAGGCCTACATTGAATACCAGGAATGCTGCACGTATAATTGCTGCTAGAATAGCCCTTTTTAAATTATAAAAGCTTCAGTTAAATGTTATGCTATTACATTGTTTTTGACTGTAGCGTCCATGGAGGCCTACATTATTCAATAGCCACAGTAGACTATATCTCAACCACTGTCTGAAACTGGTAATTAAAATGAGTACACTAGTTTTACTGTAAACACACTGGAAGTTGCAAAAATTTTCACAATTTTGAAGGGACATTCCGGCTGTCAGTATGTCATAACCCAAATTCAAACAACTTGATTTGTCAACAGTTTTGGTTAGGGTTCGCAACAGGGACCTCAGACTTATAGCAAACAACAGGCAGAAGCGACAACTAGACAAAAATGAGCAATGACTTAAAAGTACAGCATTGCATAATCTGTGTTTCCTCAGTGATGGCTTAAAGAGGGAGAGCACCTAGAGAAAGAGGCTCTGTGGAGGCTCCGCAAGTCAACCTGTCTAAACCTAGCGTGTGGGAAGAAGTGAGAAAGAGATCAAGACATGAGCGGGAGAAAGGAGAATGGAGTGGGAGGTGGGCGGGAGACCCCATGAGCTAGACACAGCGCCTCACATCTGAGAACTGTGGAAAAGCAGAGACGGAGCGGTACACAACAACGACAAGCAGCCAGCACCCCTCCTCATCAGTGTGTGTGTGTGGCCGGGCGCCACGCCCCCCTTCGCTGCGCTGCCCTGAGTAAGACTGTCAGTAGCTGGTCTGCCACGTGTGTTCCCTTCCGCTCCCTGCCTCCTCCTCAGGCCCCACATACCCCCTCTGCTGTGGACTGGGATCAACGCTGTCCTGTGCCCGGGTGCAGCCGCTCGCGCGCGCCGCGTTCGGAGACCATACTGGCCTGCTGGTGGCGCTCCAGAGCTGCCGTCGTCGCAGAGGGAGAGGGCTTTTGCATAGTTCACAAGAGGCATCACCTGGCAGGGCGTGCAAGAGCACTGGACACCCCTAGATACAGGGGCATAGAGAGGCCTGGCAGGGAGCTTAAACAGAACAGCCTCAGCAGGAGGGAGAGAGGGGGAGAGGAGGGATGGAAGAAGGAACTGGTGAGTGGTGAAGTGCTATCAGATCTTAGGGAGGATGGCTATGATAGACCCACAGAGGAGAACTCTCTCCAAGAAGACCCTAAGAAGAGAATGAATGGCGGCATGCAGCTGGATGTGAAAAAGGCTAAGCAAGAAAGTAAAAAGTCCATCCACAATGTTACAGGTTAGTAACAACATTTGAACTCCAGTAATATAGTAACTTTTTCCCTGTCTGAATGCTACCCCCTTTACTGTGACACTTACCAGTATCTGACTTGTATCGTTACCTCGCACCCAGGTGTGGCTCTCTGCTTACCGCTGGTCCCATCACTAAAAGCCCGGTATTGATAAGCTGGTCCCTGACCACCAGCAACCCAGCTAGAGGAGTTCAGCTTAGAGGGGAGACGACTGGAGGTGGTCTCTGGACCAGTAAACAGCAGACCAGCCATCAAGATCCTTGCAGCTGCCTTTAGAGGCCAACGACAGCACACACTCAGAACACTCATACTCGGTAAGACTAGGAAACTCTAGCTATGTAGCGGGTATGTCGTATTAGCTTAACTCCTATGTGGTCGTTGAATTACAATTGTAGTAATATTTAGTAGCTCAATTTCTTTAAAACAATGAAACTGTGGAAGATACTTGTGAAATGGATACTAGTGAAATGGCTTACTGA
>NW_019950059.1:0-9186 GCF_002910315.2 Salvelinus sp. IW2-2015 | reverse complement strand
TCAGTGTCTCTAGTTTTAGATGAGCTTGGCTGTCAGGTTAGTCAGTCTCTAGTTAAGATGAGCCTGGCTGTGTCAGGTTAGTCAGGTCCTACAGTTGTTTGTTAGATGAGCTGGGCTGTCAGGTTAAGTCAGAGGTCTCTAGTTTAAGATGAGATGGGCTGTCAGGTTAGACAGGTCTCTAGTTAAGATGAGCTGGGATGTCAGGTTAGTCCAAGGTCTCTAAGTTTAAGATGGCTGGGCTGTCAGGTTAGTCAGGTCTCTAGTTAAGATGAGCTTGGGTATCAGGTTAGTCAGGTCTCTAGTTAGATGAGCTGGGCTGTCAGGTTAGTCAGGTCTCTAGTTAAGATGAGCTGGGCTGTCAGGTTAGTCAGGTCTCTAGTTAAGATGAGAGCTGGCTGTCAGGTTAAGAAGTCAGAGTCATCTAGTTAAGATGAGCTGGCTGTCAGGTTAGTCAGGTCTTCTAGTTAAGATGACTGGGCTGTCAGGTTAGTCAGGTCTCTATTTTAAGATGAGCTGGGCTGTCAGGTTAGTCAGGTCTCTAGTTAAGATGAGCTGGGCTGTCAGGTTAGAGTCCAGGTCTCTAGTTAAGATGAGCTGGGCTGTCAGGTTAGAGTCAGGTCTCTAAGTTAAGATGAGCTGGGCTGTCAGGTTAGTCAGGTCTCTAGTTAGATGAGCTGGGCGTCAGGTTAAGTCAGTTCTCTAGTTAAGATGACTGGGCTGTCAGGTTAGTCAGGTCTCTAGTTAAGATGAGCTGGGCTGTCAGGTTAGTCAGGTCTCTATTTAAGATGAGCTGGGCTGTCAGGTTAGTCAGGTCTCTAGTTAAGATGAGCTGGGCTGTCAGGTTAGAGTCGTAGGTAGTCTCTAGTTAAGATGAGCTGGGCTGTCAGGTTAGAGTCAGGTCTCTAGTTAAGATGAAGCTGGGCTGTCAGGTTAGTCAGGTCTAGTTAAGATGAGCTGGGCTGTCAGGTTAGTCAGGTCTTCTAGTTAAGATGAGCTGGGCTGTCAGGTTAGAGTCAGGTCTCTAGTTAAGATGAGCTGGGCTGTCAGGTTAGATCAGGTCTCTAGTTAGATGAGCTGGGCTGTCAGTTAGTCAGGTCTCTAGTTAAGATGAGCTGGGCTGTCAGGTTAGTCAGGTCTCTAGTTTAGATGAGCTGGGCTGTCAGGTTAGAGTCAGGTCTCTAGTTAGATGAGCTGGGCTGTCAGGTTTAGAGTCAGGTCTCTAGTTAAGATGAGCTGGAGTGTCAGGTTAGAGTCAGGTCTCTAGTTAAGATGAGCTGGGCTGTCAGTGTAGAGTCAGGTCTCTAGTTAAGAGGAGCTGGGCTGTCAGGTTAGGTCAGGTCTTAGTTAAGATTGAGCTGGGCTGTCAGGTTAGAGTAGGTCTCTAGTTAAGATGAGCCTGGGCTGTCGGTTAGAGTCAGGTCTTCTAGTTAAAGATGAGCTTGGGGCTGTCAGGTTATGTCAGTGTCTCTAGGTTACAGTCTAGTTAAGATGAGCTGGGCTGCAGGTTAGAGTCAGGTCTCTAGTTAAGATGAGCTGGGCTGTCAGGTTAGTCAGGGTCTCTAGTTAAGATGAGCTGGGCTGTGGTTAGTCAGGTCTCTAGTTAAGATGAGGCTGGGCTGTCAGGTTAGTCCAGGTCTCTAGTTAAGAGAGCTGGGCTGTCAGGTTAAGTCGGTCTCAGTTAAGATGACTGGGCGTAGGTTAGTCAGTCTCAGTTAAGAATGAGCTGGGCTGTCAGTTAGTCAGGTCTCTAAGTTAAGATGAGCTGGGCTGTCAGGTTAGTCGGGTCTCTAGTTAAGAAAGAATGAGCTGGGCTGTCAGGTTAGTCAGGTTCTAGTTAAGATGAGCTGGGCTGCACAGGTTAGTCAGCGTCTAGTTAGAGTGAGCTGGCTGTCAGGTTAGTCAGGTCTCTAGTTAAGATGAAGCTGGGCTGTCAGGTTAGTCAGGTCTCTAGTTATAGATGAGCTGGGCTGTCAGGTTAGGTCTTAGTAAATAGCTGGGTTCAGGTTAGAGTCAGGTCTCTAGTTAAGATTGAGCTGGGCTGTCAGGTTAGAGTCAGGTCTCTAGTAAATAGGGGCTGTCAGGTTAGTCAGGTCTCTAGTTAGATGAAGCTGGGCTGTCAGGTTAGTCAGGTCTCTAGTTAAGATGAGCTGGGCTGTCCGGTTAGTCAGGTCTCTAGTTAAGATGAGCTGGGCTGTCAGGTTAGAGTCCAGGTCTCTAGTTAAGATGAGCTGGCTGTCAGGTTAGAGTCAGGTTCTAGTTAAGATGAGCTGGGCTGTCAGGTTAGTCAGGTCTCTAGTTAAGATGAGGCTGGGCTGTCAGGTTAGGTCAGGTTCTCTAGTTAAGATGAGCTGGGCTGTCAGGTTAGAGTCAGGTCTCTAGTTAAGATGAGCTGGGCTGTCAGGTTAGTTAGGTCTCTAGTTAGATGAAGCTGGCTGTCAGGTTAGTCAGGTTCTAGTTAAGATGAGCTGTCTATCGGTTAGTCAGGGTCTCTAGTTAAGATGAGCTGGGCTGTCAGGTTAGAGTCAGGTCTCTAGTTACAGATTTTGAGCTGGGCTGTCAGGTTAGATCAGGTCTCTAGTTAAGATGAGCTGGGCTGTCAGTTAGTCAGGTCTCTAGTTAGGATGAGCTGGGCTGTCAGGTTAGAGTCAGGTCTCTAGTTAAGATGAGCGGGCTGTCAGGTTAGAGTCAGGTCTCTAGTTAGATGAGCTGGGCTGGTCAGGTTAGTCCAGGTCTCTAGTTAAGATGAGCTGGCTGTCAGGTTAGTCAGGTCTCTAGTTAAGATGAGCTGGGCTGTCAGGTTAGAGTCAGGTCTCTAGTTAAGATGAGCTGGGTGTCAGGTAGAGTCAGGTCTCTAGTTAAGATGAGCTGGGCTTGTCAGGTTAAGTCAGGTCTCTAGTTAAGATGAGCTGGGCCTGTCAGTGTTAGTCAGGTCTCTAGTTAGATGAGCTGGGCTGTCAGGTTAGTCAGGTCTCTAGTTAAGATGAGCTGGGCTGTACATGTTAGGTCAGGTCTCCTAGTTAAGATGAGCTGGGCTGTCAGGTTAGTCAGGTTCCTAGTTAAGATGAGCTGGGCTGTCAGGTTAGGTCAGGTCTCTAGTTAAGATGAGCTGGCTGTCAGGTTAGTCAGGTCTCTAAGTTAAGATGAGCTGGGCTGTTCAGTTAGTCAGGTTCTAGTTAGATGACTGGTGTCAGGTTAGTCAGGGCTCTAGTTAAGATGAGCTGGGCTGTCAGGTAGTAGGTCTCCTAGTTAAGATGAGCTGGGCTGTCAGGTTAGAGTCAGGTCTCTAGTTAAAATGAGCTGGGTGTCAGTGTTAGTCAGGTCTCTAGTTAAGATGAGCTGGCTTTCAGGTTAGGTCAGGTCTCTAGTTAGATTGAGCTGGGTTGTTCCAGGTTAGAGTCAGGTCTCCTAGTTTAAGATGAGCTGGGCTGTCAGGTTAGGTCAAGGTCTCTAGTTAATGATGAGCTGGGCTGTCAGGTTTAGTCAGGTCTCTAGTTAAGATGAGCTGGGACTGTCAGGTTAGTCCAGTCTCTAGTTAGATGAGCTGGGATGTCAGGTAGATCAGTCTCTAGTTAAGATGAACTGGGATGTCAGGTTAGTCAGGTCTCTAGTTAGATGAGCGTGGGTGTCAGGTTAGGATCAGGTTCTCTAGTTAAAATGAGGACTGGGCCTGTCAGGTTAGTCAGTCTCTAAGTTAAGATGACTGGGATGGTCAGGTTAGTCAGTCTCTAGTTAAGATGAGCTGGAGGGTGTCAGGTTTAGAGTCAGGTCTCTAAGTAAGATGAGCTGGGCTGTCAGGTTAGAGTCAGGATCTCTAGTTAAGAATGAGCTGGGCTGTCAGTTAGAGTCAGGTCTCTAGTTAAGATGAGCTGGCTGTCAGGTTAGTCAAGGTCTCTAGTTAAAATGAGCTTGGCTGTCAGGTTAGTCAGGTCTCTAGTTAAGATGAGCTGGCTGTCAGGTTAGTCAGTCTCTAGTTAAGATGAGCTGGTCTGTCCGCAGGTCTAGTAGTCAGGTCTCTAGTAAGATGAGCTGGGGCTGGTCAGGTTAGTCAAGGTCTCTAGTTAAGATGAGCTGGGCTGTCAAGGTTAGTCAGGTCTCTAGTTAAGATGAGCTGGGCTGTCAGGTAGAGTCAGGTCTCTAGTTAAGAATGAGGCTTGGATGTCAGGTTAGTCAGGTCCTCTAGTTAAGATGAGCTGGTTGTCAGGTTAGAGTCAGTCTCTAGTTAAGATGAGCTGGGCTGTCAGGTTAGAGTCAGGTCTCTAGTTAAAGATGAGCTGGGCTGTCAGGTTAGAGTCAGGTCTCTAGTTAAGATGAGCTGGGCTGTCAGGTTAGAGTCAGGTCTCTAGTTAAGATGAGCTGGGATTCAGGTTAGAGTCAGGTCTCTAGTTAAGATGAGCTGGGCTTGTCAGTTAGAGTCAGGCTCTAGTTAAGATGAGCTGGGCTGTCAAGTTAGAGTCAGGTCATCTAGTTAAGATGAGCTGGGCCTGTCAGGTTAGTCAGGGTCTCTATTTAAGATGAGGCTGGGTGTCAGGTTAGTCAGGTCTCTAGTTAGATGAGCTGGGCTGTCAGTTAAGAGTCAGGTCTCTAGTTAAGAATGAGCTGGGCTGTCAGGTTAGTCATGGTCTCTAGTTAAGAAGAGCTGGTCTGTCAGGTTTAGTCGAGGTCTCTATGTTAAGATGAGGCTGGGCTGTCAGGTTAGTCAGGTTCTAGTTAAATAGCTGGGCTGTCAGGTTAGATCAGGTCTCTAGTTAAGATGAGCTGGGCTGTCAGGTTAGTCAGGTCTCTAGTTAAGATGAGCTGGGCTGCTCAGTGTTCAGGTCAGGTCTCTAGTTAAGATGAGCTGGGCTGTCAGGTAGTCAGGTCTCTAGTTTAAGATGAGCCTGCGGAATGTAGGTCTGTCAGGTCTCTAGTTTAAGATGAGCTGGGCTGTCAGGTTAGAGTCAGGTCTCTAGTTAAATATGAGCTGGCTGTCAGGTTAGTCAGGTCTCTAGTTAAGATAGCTGGGCAGTCAGGTAGTCAGGTCTCTAGTTAAGATGAGCTGGGCTGTCAGGTTAGTCAGGTCCTTCTAGTTAAGATGAGCTGGGGCTGTCAGGTTAGATCAGGTCTCCTAGTTAAGATGAGCTGGGCTGTCAGGTTAGTCAGGTCTCTAGTTAAGATGACTGGGCTGTCAGTAGAGTCAGGTCTCTAGTTAAATGAGCTGGCTGTCAGGTTAGAGTCAGGTCTCTAGTTAAGATGAGCTGGGCTGTCAGGTTAGAGTCCAGGTTCTCTAGTTAAGATGAGCTGGACTCTGTCAGTTAATAGAGTCAGTCTCTAGTTAAGATGAGCTGGCTGTCAGGTTAGTCAGTCTCTAGTTAGATCGAGCTGGCTGTCAGGTTTAGTCAGGTCTCTAGTTAAGATGACTGCTGTCAGTTAGAGTCAGTCTTAGTAAATGAGCTGGGATGTAGTAGTCAGGGTCTCTAGTTTAAGGATGAGCTGGCTGTCAGGTTAGAGTCAGGTCTCTAGTTAAGATGAGCTGGGCTGTCAAGTTAGTCAGGGTCTCTAGTTAGATGAGCTGGGCTGTCAGGTTAGTCTCAGGTTCTCTAGTTAGATGAGCTGGGCTGTCAGGTTAGAGTCAGGTCTCTAGTTAAGATGAGCTGGGGTGTCAGGTTAGGTCAGGTCTCTGTTAAGAATGAGCTGGGCTGTCAGGTAGATTCAGGCTCTAGTTAAGATGAGCTGGGCTTGTCAGTTAGTCAGGTCTCTAGTTAGATGAGCTGGGCGTCAGGTTAGTCAGGTCTCTAGTTAAGATGAGCTGGGCTGTCAGGTTAAGTCAGGTCTCTAGTTAAGAATGAGCTGGGCTGTCAGGTTAGAGTCAGTCTCTAGTTAAGATGAGCTGGGCTTGTCAGGTAGTCAGGTCTCTAGTTAAGATGAGACTGGGCTTGTCAGGTTAGTTCAGGTCTCTAGTTAAGATGAGCTGGGCTGTCAGGTATAGTCAGGTCTCAGTTAAGATGAGCTGGGCTGTCAGGTTAGTCAGTGTCTTCTAGTTAAGATGAGCTGGGCTGTCATGGTTAGTCAGGTCTCTAGTTAAGATGAGCTGGGCTTGTCAGGTAGAGTCAGGTCTCTAGTTAAGATGAGCTGGGCTGTCAGGTTAGTCAGGTCTCTAGTTAAAGATGAGCTGGGCTGTCCAGGGTTTAGTCAGGTCTCTAGTTAAGATGACTGGTGGCTGTCAGGTTAGTCAGGTCTCTAGTTAAGATGAGCTGGGCTGTCAGCTTAGTCAGGTCTCTATTTAAGATGAGCTGGGCTGTCAGGTTAGAGTCAGGTCTCTAGTTAAATGAGCTGGGCTGTCATGTTAGTCAGGTCTCTAGTTAAGATGAGCTGGGCTATTCAGGTTAGTCAGGTCATGTGACTTATGGATGAGACAGGTACAGATCAGTCTGGATAGAACAGAGGTTTATGGTTAAAGGCTGATAGTAGGATGGTGAAGTAATGAACAGGGTTATGGGGTGATAGTAGGATGGTGAGGTATAGAACAGGGTTATGGGGTGATAGTAGGAATGGGGTGAAGGTATAGAACAGGGTTTATGGTTAAAGGCTGGTAGTAGGCATGGTGATAGGGTAGTAGAACAGGGTTATGGGGTTAAAAGGCTGGTAGTAAGGATGGTGAAGGTATAGAACAGGGTTTGGTTAAAGGCTGGTAGTAGGATGGTAAGGTATAGAACAGGGTTAATGGTTAAAGGCTGGTAGTAGGAGGTGAAGGTATAGAAAGCAGGTTTATGGGGGTGATAGTAGGATGTGGAAGGTATAGAACAGGTTATGTTAAATGCTGATAGTAGGGATGGTGAAGGTATAGAACAGGGTTGATGGGGTGATAGTAGGATGGTGAAGGTATAAACAGATAATCGAGGTTTAAATGGGGTGATAGTAGGATGGTGAAGGTATAAGAACAGGGTTATGGGGTGATAGTAGGATGGTGAAGGTATAGAACAGGGTTATAGTTAAGGCTTGGTAGTAGGATGGTGAGGTATAGAATAGGGTTATAGTTAATAGGCTGATAGTAGGGATGGTGAAGGAATAGACAGGGTTTGGGGTGATAGTAGGATGGTGAACTAACCTGACATCCCAGCTCATCTTAACTAGAGACCTGACAAACCTGACATCCCAGCTCATTTTAAGTCATAAACGTGTTCAGTCACATATCCACGCTTGCTGTACAGATTTGACATTTCTATGTAACATTTTGAATTGAATAAGATTGAGTTTTTGAAACTTCACAGCTGTAACAATTGGACACTTTGCTTTTGGTTAAAGACAAGTAGTGGTGCAGTGGTCTAAGGCACTGCATCTCAGTGCTAGAGGCATCACTACAGACCCTGGTTTGATCCCGGGCTGTATCACAACCGCCGTGATCGGGAGTCCCATAGGAGCGGCGCGCAATTAGCCCAGCGTCATCCGGGTTAGTGGAGGGTTTTGGCCGTCATTGTAAAATAAGAATTTGTTCTTAAACTGACTTGCCGAGTTACATAAAGGTGCAATTTAAAAAAGTACAAATGAAACAAGTGTTCATGGCTCCTGCTCGAGAGTCTACAATGACGACAAACAACGTCATCAGCTCACTTCTTCTCTGACTGACCCTCATTGGCTGTTGCTTCTCTGACTGACCCTCATTGGCTGTTGCTTCTCTGACTAACCCTCATTGGCTGTTGCTGATCACCGCTGTCGTTGCACATCTCACAGTACAAGAGCCTTGCAGATTTTGTGCCAATAAAATCCAATGTTTGAAATTAACGGGACATCTCGGAATGCTCAAAGAATGAGATCGGTAACCCTCACACTGAGTTTCTGATCCTGTCACGTTAAACAATCTTCGTCCGTTCGCCCCCCGAGAAGGAAACGACTTCGGGGGATTTTGTCTCCGTTCTTCAAAACTTGTCTGGGACAGCTAAATCTGGGCTAAAATCTTGTAGTGTACACTAACCTGACAGCCCGACTCATCTTAACGAGAGAGACCGTCTAATCCACATGTGTTCTTCAGCAGGGCTGTAAACTGACGTGACAGTGTGTCTCGTTCCCTTGCTATTTACATACCTCTCTGGAGCTCTTCTGCTCATGTGGACACTGACACACACTGACATGGACGTGAAATAATTCATACACACACACACACACACACACACACACACACACACACACACACACCACACACACACACCACACCCACCACACACACACACACACACACACACACACACACACACA
This sequence comes from Salvelinus sp. IW2-2015, assembly GCF_002910315.2. Classification (NCBI taxonomy): domain Eukaryota; kingdom Metazoa; phylum Chordata; class Actinopteri; order Salmoniformes; family Salmonidae; genus Salvelinus; species Salvelinus sp. IW2-2015. Next base: position 957 of record NW_019950059.1, on the reverse strand, counting down.
CACACACACACACACACACACACACACACACACACACACACATGAACGCACCCTTAAACGCAAGTGAGCACACACACAACACACACACACACAACACACACACACACACACACACACACACACACACACACACCACACACACACACACACACACACAACACAAGAGACGTGACATATAAGAGATGTGAACGGTGTTAAAATTTTAAACTGCTCAGCCTTCAGGGGTCTTTCATATTTCATAGCAACGATAGACCACACGGGCTGGTGTGTTGTGGTGTGTGTGTGGTGTGTTGTGTGTGTGTGTTGTGGGTTCAAGTGTGTGTGTCTATGTGTGTTTTTGAAGGGGGAAGCTGTTGGTTTTTGCTGAGGCACCCACTGTGGGACCTATGCCAGGGTTGTGAGAGTGGGATGGAGGGATGAGGGTGGAGGGACGGAGGGATGGAGGGATGGAAGGATGGAGGAGTGAAAGGGCGTTTGCTTCAGTGCCCCAAAAATACTCCAATTATTCAATGGAAACACCACAACATCACCTCCTCCCAGATATTACAGAGCACATCACCTCCTCACAGATATTACAGAGCAACATCACCTCCTCCCAGATATTACAGAGCAACAATCACCTCCTCCCAGATATTACAGAGCAAGCAACATCACCTCCTCACAGATATTACAGAGCAACATCACCTCCTCACAGATATTACAGAGCAACATCACCTCCTCCCAAGATATTACAGAGCAAACTCACCTCCTCCCAGATATTACAGAGCAACATCACCTCCACAGATATTACAGAGCAACATCACCTCCACTCCCAGATATTACAGAGCACAATCACCTCCTCCCAGATATACAGAGCAACATCACCTCCTCACAGATATTACAGAGCAGCAACATCACCTCCTCACAGATATTACAGAGCAACATCACCTCCCTCCCAATATATTCTCTCTCCCTTTT
>NW_019950058.1:12289-16465 GCF_002910315.2 Salvelinus sp. IW2-2015 | reverse complement strand
AGAGAGAGGGCAGAGAGAAGCTTACCTCGCTCCGGTGTTGCTGCCAGGCTTCATGAGGAACAGCGTGACGTCAACCGTAACCGTGCTTGGGCGTGGCCAGTGTCTGACCGTGTCAGCAGCGTGCATTGTCTGGGGTGTAGGGGTCCGCTCCAAAGCAGAATGCAGTTAATGTGGGTACAGTGGGGTGGCAGTGTTCTGGTCGGCCGCACGTTAAGTCAGAAACGCAGCCGGCAGGGCCCTGGCTCTCCGAACGTATCTGCCGAAGGCCCTGGTCGCTCTGCTTACGTGGAGTGGAATCATGTACATCGACACTGGTCTTCGCCGTGTGGGCGCTCAGCGCCAGTGCTGATTGTGCCCGACCAAAAGGAAGGTCCAGCAGCGTTGCGTTGCAGGTTGCGAGCTAGGACCATGGACAGGCACAGTGTAGTAAAGTGCCAGAAAGGTTAAGAATTGGCCAAAGGCCCGGTAGGGCGTGGTGCGTGTCGAAGGTTGGCTGGGTCTAGGTGTTGATGTATTCAGCACACCTCCGCTCTGTAATGTATCACATTGGACAGTGGAGCCACCTGCACTATCCGTGGCCAAGGGTCGTTGGACACCACTGCCTGTGACAGCCGCCCTTCACAGTTCTCAGTTCTTCATGACCCACATCTCCTAGCTCAGGTACACCCCAAAAAAATGTAAGCCCTTCCCAACCCCACTGCAAACCCCCTGGAAGCAGAGGGGAGGCCCTATCCCTCCATGCCCCACATAACAGAGCTTCGCACTTGCCCGAGTTCACCTTAGCTGACGACGCCTGTCCAGCACACTCCCTGCAGTRTCGTAGCACTCTCAAAAAAGGCTCAAAGGCTAGTGTATATAACTGCCCCGATAGAGGGCATCCTTGTCTAATGTCCCGCCTCACCCAGACTGGCCTGCTGAGCCCTCCTTTCACCTTGACTATACATGATGTCCCAGCATATCTTCACTCAAGCCAAAAAACTTTCCCCAAATCCAAACACAGACATCGCATTAAACAGACACTCTATCAAAAGCCTTCTCTTGGTCTAAAGAGACCAGTCAAAAGTTCACATTAGAAACTCTCGACAAGTCCAACATGTCCCTGATTAAAAACCAGGTTGTCCGTGATTGAGTGTCCCGGTACACAATACATCTGGTTCTTCTGTACTATAGAGTCAGATGGGACTTCAGTCTGTTAGAGAAGACCTTGACAAATATCTTGTAGTCCGCACAGAGCGATGCCACAGGCCTCCAGATCTTAAGTTCACACAAGTCCCCTTTCTTGGGTAGGAGAGTCAGAACCGCCCAAAGACATCCCATCGCCAACTCTCCTACCCCGACGCGCTCACGCAACAAGCACAGGAAGTCCAGTCCAATTATTCACCAGAAGGTTTTATAAAACTACACTGGGAATCCATCGACCTCTGGTGCACGGCCGGGGGACATCTGYGTTACAGCCTCTGCCAGTTCATGGGACAACAGGGGAATGTTAATTTCATCCCTCTGTGCCAGAGAGAGCTTAGGGGAGTTCTGCCAACAAAACCTGAGCACACACAGGATCACACAGTTCTGCCCTGTACAACTCAGTATAAAACTCCACAGTCTGCTCCCGCATCTCCCCCACCACAGAGGTCACACGCCTATCCAACAGCCGTAGACAATGCATACCCTTGGCTTCACTGCTCTGTCTTTCCATACCAAAGAAGAAGGAGCTGGGAGCATCCATCTCCTTGAGCATGGAGAACCTAGCTCTTAAAAGTGCTCCCTTTGCTTTAACCTGTAAAAAACTGCCCAGGTCCCTACGTAATTCAACTAACTTAGCCTAGAGGCCTACAATGCCTTGCTCCACCCGTTCTACCTCCACTTCACGGATACTACGATCAAGTTCCCCCAGTACTCTCCTAGCCTCTGAGGATGAGAGAGCTGTATACTGTTGACAGAAAAGCCCAATTTGTACTTTCCCCACATCCCACCATTGACTCAGAGACTCATACTCCTCTCTTCGCTGCCCCCACCTTTCCCAAAAAGTCTGGAAACCTGAGCAAAAAGTTGCATCTTGTAAGAGCTTTAAAATACAATTCCAATAGGATACCTGCCGAGGCCCTGGTGAAAGAGACAGCCGAGCCATGTTTATGTGATGATCCGAAAAACCCACCGGGAGAATGGTAGCGCCCAGCAGCCTATTGCTCTGATTCCTGGACATGTGAAACCGATCGAGTCGGGCTGCACTCACCCTAGACCCAAAGACCTTCACCATTGTACACTGTCTTGTGTCAGGATGTCTAGTTCTCCAAACATCCACAATGTCAAACTGYTCTATAATGTCCCTTAACACGCCCACTGAGCCTGAATAAGGCTCTTCCCCATTTCTGTCTTTAGTAAAAATCCATTGTACAGTTCCAGTCCCCTCCGACCACCAGCGTCTCCTCAGGCACTTCCTGTGAGAGTTCCTGTCTACGACACCCAAATAGAACCCCCCCTCTCTCTCCCTGTGTTAGGCGCATACAAAACCCATTTTGTTCATTTCTGCTTTTACTACAAGTAGTCTACCCTTACACACTTCCTTTGAGGAATACATTTTTTACAGCCAGACCCGGTGCGACAAGGACTACCACCCCTGTACTGTGTCCCATGGCTCAACACACTTGCCCCTTTCCACCAGAGCCATCAACCGACTCCATTCACCACATCACAATGCYTCTTCTGCAGAAAAAACACCTGTACTTTTTATTGTTTTACATATTCACCCAACAGCCTTCTCTTTCCCACATCTCTGGCACCATTTATATTGAGCGATCCTACCCGAAGAGTCACCATAAGAAGGGGGAGAAAAATCTGCAAAGAAAGAGAATAATAGCAAKGRTCAGAAAAGCCCCGGTGCCAGAATTAAAACTATTGTTCTAAAGAGCGTCCACAGGTCGACCTTTAATCACAGTTGTGAACCACATCCTCAACTTAAAATGTTTCCTGGTTGAGAGGGCAACAAGCCTCTCATTTTCCATAGATGTGTGTTGTACTGATGTTACAAACTTTCCTGGACCACAAAAAATATATTCAAGATAGACCCTTATTTATCCTTTTAGTCTCATTCGGTAACCTTGACAGTTCCCTCACCTAGACCCAGCCTCATCTACACCACCATCTATAACATGACTAGACCCAGCCTCATCTACACCACCATCTATAACACCTGACTAGACCCAGCCTGCATCTACACCACCAGTCTTATAACTGACTAGACCAGCTCATCTACACCACCATCTATAACAGACTAAGACCAAGACCTCATCTACACCACCATTATAACGCTGACTAGACACCAGCCTCATCTACACCACCAGTAACCTGACTAGACCCAGGCTCATTACACCACCATCTATACTGACTAGACCCAGCCTCATCTACACCACGATCTTACATGACTAGACCCAGCTCTCATCTACATCACCATCTATAGCCTGACTAAGACCCAGCCCATCTACACCACCATCTAATAACCTAGACTACGACCACAGCCTCAATCTACACCACCATCTATAACCACTGAATACGACCCAGCCGTCATCAGCAGCACCATCTATAACCTGACTAGACCAGCCTTCATCTACACACGCATCTATAACATGACTAGACCCGCCTCATCTAACATCCACCAAATCTATTACCTGACTAGACCCAGCCTCTATCCTACACCACCAATCTATAGGCTGACTAGACCCAGCCTCATCTACAACACCATCTATAACCTGACTAGACCCAGCCTCATCTACACCACCATCTATAACCTGACTAGACCAGTGCTCATCTAACACCACATCTATAAGCCGCTTAAAACATAGGACCCAGCCTCATCTAACCCCACCATTCTATACCGTGACCTAGACCGCAGCCTCATCGTACGATGAAACCTCATCCTATAGCGCTGGCTGAGACCCAGCTACTGACCGGTCATCTTTCTAGACATACCAGACGACATCTTATAGCCTGACTATGACCCCTGTCCTCAGGAGAGGTGCATCTACAATGCATCACAGCACTTTATACGGCCTGACTAAACCAGCCTCAATCTACACCACCATAAAACCATCTGATAGGACTTGGAACTAGAAGACCCAGCCTCATCTACAAAACCACACATCTAGTAAGCCGCTGACTAGAACCTCCCAGGCGCTGGCTCTA